>NC_054480.1:79186561-79486561 GCF_017639515.1 Carcharodon carcharias | reverse complement strand
ATTGACTAAAATTGGTTATTGGTCCAGTTTTCTGTGTCAAGATTTGCCATCAAACTTCATTAACCTCGAGTAGGCAAGTCTCCTTTAATTTGCTGTTTAGTTAAGCTGAAGCAATATTCAGTTCCTGATCAGATGATCTTTTTGTTTGTTTCGAAATGAGTTGTTTCACATATACTTTCTTAAAGGGAGTTCCAGAGAAAAGACTGCTACCCATAACCCTACCTAAGTCTCCAGCTTTCACAATGAAGAACCGTGTGAGAATTCCACACAAGGAAGAGAAGGTAAGAATAAAGGTTACACTTAAGGATTCCCCTCAATAACCAAGTAAATTCAAACTCTTGTTCTGACCATTGCCAATGTAAATCAATTGATTTATTCCTACTGCAGTTCAAAATGAAAAAGGAGCTGTTAGCACAATCATAAAATCGTACAGTATGGAAGGAGTCCATTTGGCCCATTGTGTCCATGCCAGCCAATAACAGCAACTTGAACAGCATGTTTAATATAATGAAACTTCTCAAGGTGTTTCACAGGAGCATTATAAAACGAAGTATGACATTGAGCCCTGTAAGGAGATATTAGATGACCAAAAGCTTGGTCAAGGAGCTAGGTTGTAAGGAATGCCTTGAAGGAGGAAAGTGAGGTAGAAAGGCAAAGAGGTGTAGGGAGAGAGTTTCAGAGCTTGGGTGCACAGGAGGCCGGAATTAGAGCACAGATATCTCTGAAGGTTGCATGGCTGGAGTAGAGTGAAAATGGGGTGGGACAAGGCCATGGAGTAGTTTGAAAACAAGGATGAGAATTTTAACATCAAGACATTGGCTCTTGGTCAAGCAATGTCAGTCAGTGAGCACTGGGGCAATAAGGGAAAGGGGCTTGGTGCAAGTTAAGACCTGGGCAGCAGAATTTTGGATGACCTCTGGTTTGCAGAGAGTATGATGTAAGAGACCAGCAGGAGTGTTTGAATGACAAGTCTAGATGTAATGAAGACATGAATGGGGTTTTCAGCAGCAGGTGGGCCAAGTCTGGTGGTGATAGAGGTGGAAAAAGGTGGTCTTAGTGGTGAGGCGAATAACAGGTTGGAAGCTTTTCTCTGGATCAAATGTCACACCAAGGTAGCGTACAGGCTGCCTTACCCTGAGGCTGTTGCCAGTGAGAGAGAGAGTTGGTAGCTATGGAATGGAGTTCATTGGGGACCAAAAACAGTGGCTTCAGTCTTCCCAATATTTAATTGGCGGAAATTTCTGCTTATTCAATACCAGATGTCAGATAAGCAGTCTGATAATTTAGCAACAGCAGAGAAGTTGAGAGACGTGGTGAAGTAGGACTGGGTGTCGGTGTACATGTGAAAACTAATTATGTTGCCAATGGGCAGCACTAGTCCATAGAGTTTGGCATCTGAGCAGATTCTGGAGCAGGATCTCAATTTCTGTGTCATTTGGTGTTGTCCACCTGTCCTGACCTGGAAGTTTCACTGAGTACTGCCATAGCTAACACTCAGAGCTCTACTGCAGGAGCAGAGATTGGAAATGGTTAAATTGATGAAGAAAAGAATTCGGCCAACTTTTACTTCTGCTAGAAAATAACAGTCTAATTTTGAATTCAGTCTGAGTATACAGTGTGGGAATGATCATGCATGATTTCCAAAAGGACAGTAAACCTAACTAGATTTTAAAAATCCAGTGTCTTGGGCAGTAGTTAAGGCTTGCGATACTTCACTAGTGATTCAATATTGACTAAAGTGTTTTGTTTCAGAACTCTGCAATTTAAATAGTCATAGACCCTGAGTACTTGTGGTTTTAACTTGTGTCTAGCTTCTAAAATGGTGTACCCATTGCTAAAACAATGCAGATTTGTGTCCAGCGGTACTTTTCTTAATTTGAGCGCAGAACTCAAGTTTTCTCACCTGTTGAAACTTGCAGGAGGAACAGCATGTGATTAAAGCAAATCCCATGCCACACTCTGCTGTCCCATTCAAGCCAAAATTCTCAGAAGAGAAACATAAAGAAATTCAGCCATTCTCATTTGAAGCCCGGGACAAACATAGGGAAGCATTAAAAGAGAAGAAAATACAAGAATTGCGCAAGGAGCTGACTGAGGTAATTCATTTAAAAATCTACCCATTTTAAAAATGTCAACTCTTCAGAATCCCATTCAAAGGGGTACATATTCACAAATCTTGAAGGTGGCAGAGCAAGTTGAGAAAGTGGTGAGTTTATGGGATATTTGGCTTTGTGAATGGGCACATTGAATACAAAAACCATTATAAATCATTGATTAGGCCTCAGCTGGAGTAGTGTACAATTCTATGCATTATACTTTTTAAAGAAAGAATTTCCAAGTCTCTGGAGCGATTAGAGGAAGTTTACCTGAGATGAGGGAGCTCAGTTATGTGGTGAAGCTGGGATTGTTCTCCTTGGATCAGAAATGGTTAAGGGAATGTATAATAGAGACCTTCAAAATGAAGGGTTGATAGAGCAAGTTGATTGGTAACCAGAGATCATCGATTTAAAACAATTCATTGAGGACCTAGAGGAGAAATTAGTTTTTCAGAGGTTTACGATCTAGAAGGAGTAGCCATTCTGTGGGACTAATTTCGCAGCTTTTGCAAAAAGTGTGAGGGACCAAATGGTGGCCTCCAGTAGTTAATTGAATGCTAAATGTTTGATTTTTCAGTTTTATCATTTCTGAATAAATACTCTTTTATATTTCGTTAGTTCAGGTTGCCTTTGCATAAATGTATTTAAAAATTGTTGCTTACTGGAGTGTGTACATTGTTTGTCTTGTGTAGTTCCCTGCCTTCAAAGCACAGCTGCTTCCTGACTTTGATTCTACCCGGTTACCAGAGAAGGTGGTGAAGTCTCCGACTAAAGTGCAACCGTTCCATCTGCGTTTAGAAGAACGTGGTGCTGTTCGAGACCAGCGCTGGACACAGATGGCAAGTTGCTCTGATCATATGTGACTACACATTCTCTTTCTGAATTGAATGTTTTTCTTTGCTTTGGATCATCCAAAGATCCAGTGAATCTAATAAATGGATCCTAAACCAAAGACATATAGGTTAATTCCCTAGTCTGAGTCAGCTTAAGCACTCCTGCAAATGGGAAGGGAAAACATGGCCAGGCTTCCTGAAATTAATTGCTGTTCAGTTACTCTTGCTGGGAAATGAAGGAATGGATGTGAGAAGGATGGTGCAAGGTGGCTGTGATTTATTGTATAGTCCAAGCCTTCCTTGTGGACACTTGGATGTTTAAAAAGGTTTTATTTATTTATACAGATGAAAGAAGAGCTGAGACAACAAAAGGAGGCAACTTGTTTTAAAGCCAATCCAAATTCTGTTATTTACCGTGAACCATTTCTACCAAAGAAGGCAGATCGGTCATTGATGGGTAAGTTGCTACCTTTTTGTCATTTGAAGTTCTTTTGGTTGTGGGGGGGAAGAGAACTGAGGAATTTGTAGGTATTTGTTCATAGTTCCTCAAGTGGGGTTAAAAATTTAAAAATCACACGTGTAAGTGTGAATAGTAAAGTGTTAGAATCTGAGATTACAGAGAATCCAGTGGTCACTAGCCAGGAAGTCTCATAGGTTGAGGAGGGAGCTTCCACTTTGAACTCAACTAAGTTGTTTTCCATCTGAGATCTTCAGTTGCTGGATACTGTCATTCTACAGGTGGTTCCTGCTATAGATAATGTGCATCTGAAGGGTTGTCTACTTGTAGCTATCCTAAAGGGGGTGTGTTATTTATGCACATTAAATTAAGGAGGATGAATAAAGAGGGTCATTGATGTCAAGATTGGGTTTTAAAAGGAGTGAACAATTGAGACACATGTTGAGGCCCTGGAGGAAATGATTAAGTAGATGCTGAGTATTGACCTTTTTAATTGTGAGAAGTAGATAATGTTGAGTATATTTGGACATGGGAGGAATGAGGTAAGTTTGTGGGAGTATTGGGTATTAAGGTTGGAGGCTAGAGAGAAAGTTCACTATCGACAAACGAGCCTTTTGTGGTATCTTGGCCAAAAGCGTGGGCCAAGATTAGCATGAGGATAATGAAGCTTCCCTAAATTTGAAAGCAGCATTTGAGTTTTGGACAGACAAAACTAAATTGAAGGACAATAATTACTTGATATGAGAAAGGAAACTGAGCTTCTCAGCAGTTTTAGCAATGAGACATGGAAGTTTCTTTGAGATCAGAGGTGGCAGAAGCAATAATATTCTGGAATACTGCTCCTGTTGCTCAAAAAATACGTATGGAGTGGGGAAGAAGAGATGGAATCCTGACTAATGGAGTTGGAATCCAGAGGATATGCTGGCATGGTCTCAACTACGTATAAGAGAAAATTTAGCGTGCCTTGGATAAGGCACTGCAAGGGGACTTTTTTGTTTGTTCCATTTGTCATCTTTTTTGGACTACTTACCTTAATGTTTGTTTTTCTTTCTTTGTCACAAGTTGTTAAATATCTTATTTGAACCCTTGCTTTTCAAACTTAGAAAACTTTGATTCCACAGTTCAGGAGAAGTTTGAATTGGCAACAGAGAAGCGTGCGAAAGAGCGTGCAGAATTCGAAATGCGTAAAGCAGAGAAAGAATCTATGCGGGAGAAGTTTGAAGAGGAAAAACAGAAAGAACTTGAAGAGCGCGAAAAGGAAGAAATAGCCCGACTTCGGCAGGAGCTAGTGAGTAGCTGATTATCTGGTAATTCAAGGAAAGGGAGTGTATGTAATTTGTTCTGAACAGTTATAATTTTCAACTGCTTGTGGGATAAGTCACACAAAGTTGGCAGCTGGAGACTGAGTACAGCAAGACTGAGTACAGCAAGACTGAGTACAGCAAGACTGAGTACAGCAAGACTGAGTACAGCAAGACTGAGTACAGCAAGACTGAGTACAGCAAGACTGAGTACAGCAAGACTGAGTACAGCAAGACTGAGTACAGCAAGACTGAGTACAGCAAGACTGAGTACAGCAAGACTGAGTACAGCAAGACTGAGTACAGCAAGACTGAGTACAGCAAGACTGAGTACAGCAAGACTGAGTACAGCAAGACTGAGTACAGCAAGACTGAGTACAGCAAGACTGAGTACAGCAAGACTGAGTTCTTATGTCCAACAATTAGTAACTGAGGGAGGAGGTACTGTCCTGGCCTTTTACAAGAAAAGGAGTGACCCAGGAGATGGAGTTGGAAACGGCGAGACCAGAGATCTAATGGCCGAAGGCATTAAATAGATATGACAAGTAGGTAAATTGTTGAGTTTTAGGTTCTTTCTCCATCTAAACTGGGGCAATAGTTTAGCTGGTATTAGTTATATTGTAATTAATTAACTTCATACTATAACTACGAACAATCATTAAGTGATAATACAAACTTGAAACCTCTTTAGTTAAATACAAACAGGCCAGGCAATGCAGCTGCAGCATGTGAGAGCTGGAGCACATCTGTGTGATCCACAGCAACTATATCTGCAGTAAGTGTCTGCAGCTTGAGGAGCTTCGGCTAAGAGCAAATTGGCACAAGGTAAGATCAGGATAAGATCAGAGTTAAATGTGTGGTTCAAAGATTGGTGTGGGAGAAATGGGCTTTGTTTCATGGGGCACTGACACCAATACTGGGTAGTTGGGGAGCTGTACCACACGCTATAAGATCGGTCTTATCGGCATCATTGTAAATAGGGCCTGATCCATTTGCTCACTATGCAAGCTTGATGGAGAAATGCGGCGCATCAAAGGCATCCAGCAGGATAATGGCTACCCTGATCAGATCATTTTGTGCAATCTGTCATGCAAACTCATGACTGGGCCTAAGGCTGTCACTTTTGGCCTTGAAAATTGTCCAATCTTTCTCAGATTGCCTTGGAAGGGCAAGGCATCTCAAAAATCTGAGCAACAGGTGAAGCTAGCTGTTTCGCACTGCTACTATGCAGTAGCAACACAAAAGGTTTTTGCCACTAACAGGATGCTGCTGTCAAGCCAAAAAGAAGTTGTGCCTATCCCACAAATAAGTAATGTTGTATATGAATTTCAGTGCCAGTGTGATGCTAGGTATGTAGGCCGTACGTCCCAAAGACTGGCAGATTGTCTCAGCCATTGTTCATAATGGGCAAGGTACAAACTATACCCAACCAGTCCGTGCTTGCAAAACTCGAAACAGTGTCCAACATTAGATGTGATTCCATGATTGAACGACATTTGCTAAATAATCCTCAGTGTGCTAAGAAATACGCTGACAACCATATCAAGATTGTCAGTTAGGCTTGCAGTATGGCACATTTTGTGTGCTGGAAGCTACATATATTATACACAGGGCCTTGTTCTTTGCAGACAGAGAACATGTACACACACTGCGCCTGTTTCAGCTAAACAAAATAAGTGACAGCCATTCGCTGATTCATTCCTTGACCAATCGGGGTTAAGCTGTCTGGTTTAAATTTCAAACAATGCCCGACAGTTAACTGTCAGTCACTATAACTGGTGCATTCTCCATGGCAATGCCTCTATCAATCAGAGTCCACCTTCCAACTAATCAGCACTCTATTCACATACAATATAAATTGTTGATTTCCTCTTAATTGATATTCTTGCGAAGTGTCCTGATGAGTGCAAGAAAAAAAGCTTGGACGTGTCTCTTTTTTTCAGCAATACCTCTATTCAAGAAAAGGGGGAGACAAAGCAGGAAACTATTGCCCAGTTAGTGTAGTATCTGTCATTGGGAAGATGCTAGAACCTAAGGAGGTAGTGGCATGACATTTAGAAAATCATAATACAATTGGCAGGGTGGACATGATTTTGTGAAAAGGAAATAGTGTTTGACAAATTTATTAGAGTTCTTTCAGGATGTAACAAGCAACATGGATAAAGGGAGCCAGTACACGTAGTATGTGTTGATTTCCAAAAGGTTTTTAATAGGTGCACAAGAGCTCATGGCGTTGGGGGTGATATATTAGCATGGGTAAAGGATTGGCTATCTAATGGAAACAGATTTGGGATAAATGGATCGTTTTCAGGTTGGCAAACTAATGAGGGGAGTGTCACAGGCTTCAGTGCTGGGGCCTCAGGTATTCATGATCTATATTAACTTGGATGAAGGGACCAATTCTTATCATAGCCAAATTTGCTCATGAAAAGAAGGTAAGAAAACAAGTTGTGAGAAGGATATTGACAGGTTAAGTGAGTGGGCAAAAATCTGGCAGATGGAGTACAATGTTGGAAAATATGAGCTTGTCCACTTCAGCAGAGAGAGTACAATAGCAGAATATTTAATTGGGCAGAATGCTGTATAAAATGATAAAATGATTGCACAGAGTGTGAAGCTAGGAATTTGGTGATTGAGGGAGTTCGGTGAAGAGGGGAACTATAAATTAATGAAGAAAAATAAATTTGATTAACATAATAAAGATGGCAGGATGAACCTCTTGTGTGTTCCTGTACATGAACCACAAAGTTAACATTGCAGGTAAAGCAAGTAATTAGGAAGGCAAATAGAATGTTGGCCTTTATTGCGAGGGGTATGGAATATAAAAGCAAAGTCTTGCTACAACTGTACAGGACATTGGTGAGACCACACCTGGAGTATTGTGTAGGGTTTTGATCTGCTTACTTAAGGGGTGATATACTTGCATTGGAGGCAGTTCAGGGAAGGTTCACGAGGCTGATTCTTGGTATGAAGGGTTTGTCTTATAAGAGCAGGTTGGGCCTACGTTTACTGGAATTTAGAAGAATGAGAGGTGATCTTACTAAACATTAAGATTCTGAAGGAGCTTGACAAGCTATGTGCTGAGAGGATGTTTCCTTTCGTGGGGGAACCTAAAATGGGCACAGGGTTTCAAAATAAGGGGTCTCTGATTTAAGGCAGAGGTGAGGAGGGATTTTTTTGAGGGTTGTCAGTCTTTGGAATTCTCTTCCCCAGAGAGCAATGGGGGCTGGGTCATTGAATATATTCAAGGCTGAGTAAGACAGATTTTTGATTGACAAGGGAGTTGAAGGTTATGGGGGAGCAGCAAGGAGTGCAGTTAAGGTCATAATCAGATCAGCCATGATCTTATTGAATGGCTGAGCAGGCTCGATGGACCAAATGGCCCACTGCTCCTAATTCTTAAATCTTGGTCTTAGATTCTGTATTTTAGCCTGTGCTTGGTTGAATTGTAGCTCCTCATGGTTTTAATAGCACATCCATTGGTCGTGATAGTCATTACAGCATAGCAGGAGGCCATTCAGCCCATCAAGTCCATGCTGGCTCTCTGAAGCAATACTGTCAGTCCTGCTGCCCCAGTCAATCCCCGTAGTCCTGCAGGTTTGTTTCCTTCATGTGCCCATCCAATTTGCTTTTGAAATCATTGTTTCCACTTCCACCACCCTTGTGGGCAGTGTGTTTCAGGTCATTATCAATTGCTGCTTTTTAAAAAAGAGTTCTCTGTCCAAGCCTTCTGCATCTCTTGTCCAAAGCCTTAAATCTGTGTCCCCTAGTACTTTACTATCTGCTGATGGGAATAGTTTTTTTTTCTTGTCTATCTTATGTTAACCATGTCATAACCTTTTACACTTCTACCAAATTTCCCCAGAATATTGGCAGATTTTGAAATTTTGCTCTGTATTCCAAGGTCCATGTCATTTATATATAGCATAAAAAGCAATGGTCTTAGCAATGACCCTTGCAGAACACCACTGCCAACCGTCCTCCAATCTGAAAAATAACCATTTGCCACAACCTTTCTGTTCTTAAACTAATTTTTTATTCAGTTGAGCACTCAACGTCTTATTCCATAAACCTCAGTTTTGGTATTGCTGGAAAAAGATATGTTGTCGAAGCTTTTCATCTTGCAATCATCAGGACAATCACAATAATACCAAATGTAAAGGGAACAATAATTTATACTGCATGAGAAGAAAGTTGGACTCTGGTAGAGGTGTTGCCATGGAGAATGGTATTCTTACAATTGTCCTGAGTGCAAGGTGAAAAGCTTCAACAACATGTCTTTTTTCCATTATACTCAAGTTGTGTACTACCGAATGACTATTTGTTAACCAGCATTTTATGTGGTTAAAATCCCTGTAAACAATATCCACTATACTCCCTTAATCAACCTTCTGTTACTTCATTAAAATTCAATTGGATTAGTCAAGTATGATCTGCCTTTTACAAATCTGTGATGGCTTTCTTTAATTAATTCAAACCTCCAAGTGCCTGTTGATTTCACTCCCCCCCATGAGTATTGTTTCTAAATCCTTACCTGCTATTGATGGTAAATGAACTGACCTGTAGTTGCTAGGACTGTCTTGGCATTCTTTCTTGAATGGTGGTGTCATGTTTGGCACGCTCCAAACGCCTTGTACCTCTCCCATATCTAGGTATGACTGGAAGATTAAGGCAAGCCCTTCTGCTATCTCAACCCCAACTTCCTTCAACAACCTGGGATACAAGCCATCCAGATCTGATGACTTATCTACCCTAAGTATAGCCAATATATTCAGGACCACCTCCCTCTCAATTTTCACCCTGTCTCTTCCACTGTCTCCACTTCTATCAATATATTATCAGCATCTTCCTTAGTAAACACCGAAACAAAGTTCTCATCAAATATTCTAGCCTTGTCCTTGTGTCTGTAAGCAAATATCACCATCTTTAACCCTAATAAGGCCCACTCCACCTCTACCTGCTAACTGTTCACATGCCAGTAAAATATTTTTGGGTTCCCTTTTATGTTGACTGCCACGCTATCCTTTCATTCTCTTCTTGCCAGTCTTATTTTCTTCTTCACCATCTCTCTCAACCTATTGTATTTGATATCATAAAATATCTCAGGCAACAGATGGAAAACTTTTTCCAATAGCAGGGTAGATTCAGTAAATATAGTGAATCTGTGGAGAATTGGCAGAACATTTACATCAAACCCAGTTCCAGATTTTAAACTATTCAATATATTTACTCAATAATTAACAAGGGGCTGTGTACGTTTCTATGCCATCCATGAATGAAACAATGTCACAATCTCTTAAATGAAATTTCTGTAGATAACTTATATCATTACTAACTATGATATGCTAACCCATCATTATGGGTCCAGAAGCTCAACAGCCCTACTCTACTGATCTGAGCTTGTGAAATATGGCAGTGACTCTCTGGATCTGTGTAACTGTCATAGATTGACAAATAGCTGGCAGTCACATCATTTGTTTGAATGTGGCTTCACCTTTCAAATAACAGACTGTTATTACATGAAGTTAAACTAGACTTGGTAACTAGTAAATTTTAAAACTCTTGACTTGAGTGATTTGATGCTTATGAAAGAGGCATTATCCAAAAGTTCAGACCGAAAACACTGGCCTGCCAGGCCTTACTCAGTTTCTTCATTCAGGTGCACCTGTCTAAATGGTGAATATTTGTGAACAGCAGACCTGCTTTAAGTAACTGCTCAGTGAGGTTAGTGGTTTGTAGATGCCAGATTTCAAAAATCTATCCTTGGGTGGGACATCTTTCCCAAATGCATTGCTTACTATGTTCCTTTGAATCTGGACCCTGAGCTTGGGCTTTGGAGGGGGAGAGATGAGAAAATGATTCTCGTACCCACTCATCCAGACCTCATTCTCTGACCTATAGAGTAATAGGACTTCTACTTGAATATGTGGCTCTTGGAACAGGCAAGATTGAGACAATTTGGGGTCTGTACCACAATGTTTCCATCTGGTTTAGATTTAGACATTTGGTTCCTTTGGAACCACTTCATTGAAGTTTTATTCATCATTACATATAAATGAATCTCACCCAGTTATCTGATCTTGTGCATCATTTATTCTGTTCCTCACATTTTTACATTTATGTTGATAGCCAGCCCTTTTATGCTGTAAATATGTTTTCTGGAAAGTGCCAGAATGGAAAATGTTTTACCTCTTGTGGATAAGATTTGTCTTTAATGACAGTTTAGTCTTAACATCAGTATTTTGCTTTTCTAGATAAACTCAATTATGGTAAAATAGTTCTTTACAAATTTATATCTGCTTTTCAATTGTGCCTATTTTTGAGCCATTTTGCATTTTATTGGTTATCACTGAGCAGGGTGATTAATAGTTTGTGCCAAGTGTGTAAAAAAAAACACTAAAGATGAGGGCAAAATGTTCAAGCAATGCCCAGTGGCTATGATTTTATCAATTAAAATAAAAAAAAAACACTGGTTAGAAGCTCCATTGATTAATCGTGGCAACTGGGTTTCCTCTGCCTTAACTTTTGAAAGCTTCCAACAAAGTGGATGGAGTTATCCACTAGTCATTCAGTGCCACTTTCAATCTTCTGAGCTGGCAGGTACCTGTGGTCTTGACAACATTACTAAAGGGTGACAGGTATGTGCTTGAGTTTTCAGAAAAGATTATATGTAATTGAGTTAAAAGCATAGTGTTCTGTCCCAGCATTGAAAATATTACACTGCTCTTTGAGCTGATAATAAACTTCATCCTTGGTCATTTTAAAAACTGGAAATTAACATTTTATCTAAAATGTGAATTTTACTTCCTGATGTACTGTTCCATTGAAAGAGTCCTACTATGTGCAGGGTTTTGTATTTAGCACGAAAAAAATACTCCTGGCCCAGGGCTTTGTAGTACAGGGCTTGTACTCATTCTTTGTGAAATTTCCACTGGCACATTCTGAACCTGGGAATCCCAGTGTTAGTTAAAGATTGAGTCTTTAATGTGATTTTTTTTGTTTTGCAGGTGCACAAAGCAAATCCTGTTCGAAATTACAGGAAAGTGGAAATCAAACCCAGTGAGCAGCAACTAACAGTTCCACACACTCCTAATTTTTCAGATAGGTTTAGGTTGTAACGTGTGCTACTTTTATCTGCAGTATTATTTTCAGAATCTCTTTGAAGAATTTGTAGCTATCTGTAATGTTTCTAACTTGATTCCAGGATTATTGCTATCACTATTGTATTTAGTTCATAATCACTAATTTGTAACTTGCTGCTTAATAAAGTTGGACATTTTAATCATACTCAATCTTGGCTATAAAGTTCTTGAATTCCATGTCATTGTTTTGTTTCTCATTTTATTAAATTTTCAGGTGTAAATCCTGGATTCAGTTAGAAAGGATGAAAATGGACTTCATTTATCTTGAGCCATTTTGTTCCAATTCCTGGTCATGAGCATTGATTTGAAGCCACTCCTAATATGCTGATGACTGTTTTGCCTCACCTGCAAGTGTTCTATGCCCCTATAATTTTTGACAAAGATCAGCTCTGAATAATTTAATAATTCCTCTTCTGAAGGCATGCAAAGCAAATCTTGCTTGCCTTTACAAGAAAGTGAGTAACAATTTCATTTAGTGCAATCCAAGTTATTCTACAAATAATCTGCTCGTTGACACTCAATTTGGGTTCTGCCAGGACCACTCAGCTCCTGCCTCCATTCCAGCCTTGATTCAAACATAGACAAAAGATCTGAACTCGAGGTGAGAGCGACTGGCCTTGACATCAAGGAGCCCTAGCACAACTAAGTCAATGGGAATCGGTGGGGGGGGGGGGGGGGATTCTGTTGATCAGGGTCATACCTAGCACAAAGGAAGATTGTTGGGGTTGTTGGGAGGTCAGTCATTTCAGTTCCAGGACATCACTGCAGTAGTTCCTCAGGGTTGTGTCTTAGGCCCTGCTATCTTCAGTTGCCTCATCGATGACTTTCTGTCATAAGGTCAGAAGTGGGGATGTTCACTGATGGGTGCACAATGGTCAGCACCATTCATAACTCCTCAGATACTGAAGCAGTCCATGTCCAAATTCAGCAAGACCAAGACAATATCCAGGCTTGGGCTGACATGGCAAGAAACATTTGTGCCAACTAGTGCCAGGCAATGACCATCACCCCATGATATTCAATGGCATTACTATCATTGAATTGCCCCCATTATCATCCTAGGGGTTACTATTGACCAGAAAATGAACTGGGCTAGCCATATAAATACTGTGGCTACAAGAGCAAGTCAGCTAGTAATCCTGCAGTAACTCACCACCTGACCCCCTCAAAGTCTGTCCACCATCTATAAGGCACAAGTCAGGAGTATGGTGGAATACTCTCCACTTCCTGGATGAGTGCAGCTTCCACAAGACTCAAGAAGCTTGACATTGCCCACTTGACTGGCACCCCATCCACCACTGACGCACAGTGGCAGCAGTATGTACCATCTACAAAATGCACTGCAGGAACTCGAGGCTCATTAGGCAGCACCTTCCAAACCTAGGAATACCACCATGTAGAAAGACGAGGGCAGCAGAGATATGGGAACACCGCCACGTGGATGTTCCCCTCCAAGCCACCCACCATCTTGAGTTGGAAATGTATTGCTGTTCCTTCACTGTCACCGGGTCAAAATTCTGGAACTCCCTTCCTAACAGTACTGTGGGTGTACCTACACCACATGGACTGCAGCCGTTCAAGAAAGCAGCTCTCGAGGGGAACCAAATTGAAGACTGACATCTGTCCTGTGTAGCTTCATCCAGGTTGGTACCTCTTAAATATGCCTGGTGCTGTTTTTGGGAGTGCTCTCTTGCACTCATTGAAGCAGGGCTGGCCCTCAGCTTGTCAAATGAGGGTTATGCCAGGCCATGAGATTACTGATTGTGGTCTAATATGCTGCTGATGGCTTATTGCCTCATGGATGCCCAGTTTTGAGCTGCTAGATCTGTTCTGAATCTATTCTATTTAGCATAGCTGCAGTGCCACATAACATGGAAGTAATCCTTGGCGTGAAGTTGGGGCTCATTCTCTGCAAGGACTGTGCGATGGTTACTCCTACCAATACTGCTGTGGATAGATGTATCTGCAGCTGCTAGATTGAGGGTGAAATAGAGTAGGTTTGTCCCACTTGTTGATTTGTTCACCACCTGTTGCAGGTCCAGTTTTGCAGTTATGTCTTTTATGACTTAGCCAGTAGTGCTGCTACTGAGTCACTCTTGGTGATGGGCATTGAAGGCCCCTGCCCAGAGTACATTCTATGCACTTGCTACTCTTAGTGCTTCTAAGCAGGATTCATTAGCTGAGGTGGGGACAGTAGCTGGTAATTAGCAGGGGGAGTTCATGCCTGTGCTTGACGTGATGTCATGAGACTTCATAGGTCTGGCATCATGTTGAGAACTCCCAGGACAACTTTCTCCTATGTCTAGGCTGTATTTTCATGCAAAATGGCTAGCTGCAAGAGGGGGTGGGTCCCTCAGTCTCCTCCAATCACTCTGGTTCCTTACCTTCCAGTAATTGCAGCAACAGAATGCTCTACCAATCGACTACTGAGAATGATGAATCCCCAGTTTTGAATCTCGAAACATTTAAGATTCAGGGAGGTTCCTGTGAAAGGAATAATTATGGGCTAGCCTTTCCTTTCCTATTGGCTGAAAAAAAGCATGAAGTTGAGCCACATTGAATTCAGCAAATAGCAAAACAATTTATTTAGTCACATCCATTTAGAGTTAGAGTACAGTAAGACTATTTCTATATAAAACAATCATGCTTTTAAATTGTTCCCTCCTCCTTGGTCTTTAGTGGTAGTATTGGCATTAGATTAGGCTCAGGCTATGAGTACCTTAAAATGTTCTTTCTTTGCCAGGTTGGGTAGGAAGCAGCAGTGGGGCAACTGAGGGGCTAGCACGAACAGAGCCAGTCCTCATGAATTTACCAAGGATGACTAACTGCTGCTTTAACTTTAGCACAGATCAGGAGTCCCAGATGGGACCATCTTGATGGCACTGTTAGAGGATCAAATACTGCTGTTTAGTGTCCAATCAGTTGAGCACCACACTGATCTATTTGTTCATTCCACCATCTGACCAAGGCCTGGACACATCCATTCTGACAATTATTGTGTAAGTTTTTGAAAAAAACAGGAGCAGAATTTAAGGTGCCTCTTAAATCCAAGCAGTCTTTTTTGTTAACAGTGGCTGGCAAGAACATTAAAGAAATGATATACTTCATCTTTGTCAAACACAGCCACTTCCACTGAACACTCTGCGCAGCGCACTGGATAGTACAACTCTTCCTTCTCACCATCCTGTGGTGAAGCAGTCAATTCTGTTGGGCCTTTGACTCTCTTATATCTGTTCCTTCTCTTCTGGTTTGCTGGCTCCTTATATTTGAGAACTTCTCCTCTGTTAATGATACAATTCATCACAAACATAGCCCTGTACTGCTCTTTGTACAATTCATGCCTGAAAAGATAAAGGAGAGAACATTATTACACTAAGGATAGAAAATTACTGTGCAAAATATATCTCTCAGCTGGGATTTTCCAGTCCTGCTGAAGTCAGTGGACTTTTGGTTGCTACATCCTCTGCAGGGGAACCTGTCATGCTGGGGTGAGAAAATCCCAGCCCGTCTGTCTGATATGAGCCTATGTTAAATAGCCTGGTACAATCACCATCCAATTTGCACAGTCCCAAAGCATAAAACTAGCAATCAGATTGCCATCTTGGGATGGAACACTGAAGTAGGTCATTCAGCCCCTTGAATCTGGTAAAGATTTGAGGTCTCTTGTCACTGGTACAGCAGAGGCCTCCTGAACTCCAAATGATGCCAATCCATTGCACAGAAACAGCAACATGAAAAATGTTTTTTTTAAAAAAAAGCATTGCCACCAATTGTTAGATTACTGCACCACTCTGCTCAACTTTAAAGGCATTCAATAAAGTGGCACACAAAAAGTTATCACACAAGCTAAAAGCCTCCAAGTTGGGTGTAACATGAAAAACAGCCCTCACACCTCCCCAAACACACTATGCCCCATCCACACCACCCCAAGCCACCTCACGTTCCCATCCATCCCCACCACGGCCCCTCACCATCCATGCCAACCTATCCACCCCATGGCAACAGTGCCAACTCATGCCCCCCACCCGTTGCTCTAACACCCAACATGCCAACTCCCCGAGTAGCCACAATGGCCAGACCGCAGGACTGCTGATATTAAAAGTACTTAAAATGTCTATTGATGAATTCACTATTTAAAAAAAAATTTATAAAAACCCATTCACTGCATTTAAATTAATTTAATACTAAATAAGAACAGGCATTTATATTCACAGTCCCACTTCAAAAACTTTATAAGCACTGTCAGGTGTCAAACAAACGGAACTGACAAGCAACTCATTGCGATAATGATGGGTTGTGAAATCAGTCATGCAGCACTAATCCTGCATAAACAAAAGGACAACGGGATCTTAATGGTTCTCCACCGATGCTGCCGGACCTGTTGAGTTTTTCCAGGTAATTCTGTTTTTGTTTTGGATTTCCAGCATCCGCAGTTTTTTGTTTTTATCTTTGTTTAATTGACTGCCACTCCTCTTCAAGGAATGCCTACCATGAAGAAGTTTTGTTCCTCTCTGCGACAAGATTTCTGTATCTCTCTTTTGCCTTGTTCACCTTTATTGCTTTCCATTTCTCTCCTGGTGTTTGACAAGGTGTTTACTAAAACCCGCTTTCACAGCCATATCTCCTTTCTTAGTGACTGTCTCCGTCTTCGACTTACCCCACGTGGATTTCAACTGAAATTCCATCCCCCTTTTCTCGAACCCACCCGGGACATAAAACGTTTCTCGGACTGCTGTTCCTGTCACATTCTGAGATCCACACTCAGTGCCATGCACTGCCATATGAACACACTCGACCTCTCCCTCCAGCAGCACCGCCGCACCCTTTTTCAAAGCAGCGCGTGCCCCCAGTTTCATTTTATTCTTTGTCTCATCCAACGCCTCAACAAGAAACTTTTTCTCTTTCTCTCAAGTGCTAAGGAACGCAAGCTGCAGCAACTCATCGACACCAACACCCATCTAGGACCCTCCACCCCTGCCTGTCCCTCAGTCCCCACCCCATCTTCCAAACCCAGCCCCGGCCGTGTATTCATTTTACCCCCTGACCTTCCCCTCTCCGACGCTGAACGTTCAGTGCTCAGCAAAAGACTTAGTTTCATACCCTTACGCCCTCATCTCAATGAATTTCGGGTTCGGCACGATGCTGAACTCTTCTTCCGCCGTCTTCGTGCTCACTTCTTTGGGCAGAAGTCCTCTCCCTGTTCAACGGATCCTTTCACCCACCTCCAATATTCTCCCTCCACCTGGACCCCTCCCTCTGGATTCTTACCTTCTCTTGATCTTTTCACTGAGAACTGTCGGCGTGACATTAGTCGTCTCAATTTCTCTGCTCCTCTCACCCATTCTAATCTGTCTCTTTCTGAACTTACTGCATTCCGTTCTCTCAGGTCCAACCCTAACATTGTCATCAAACCCGCTGGCAAGGATGGTGCTGTTGTTGTCTGGTGCACTGACCTCTACCTCGCGGAGGCTGAGCGTCAACTCGCAGACACTTCTTCCTACCTCTCCCTGGACCATGACCCCACCACTGAACATCAAGCCATTGTTTCCAGGACTGTCACTAACCTCATCTCCTCTGGAGATCTTCCTCCCACAGCTTCCAACCTGATAGTCGCCCAATCTCGGACGGCCCGCTTCTACCTCCTACCCAAAATCCACAAACAGAGCTGTCCCAGTAGACCGATCGTGTCAGCTTGCTCCTGCCCCACGGAACTCATTTCTCGTTATCTTGACTCCCTTCTCTCTCCCCTTGTCCAGTCCCTTCCCACCTACATCTGTGATTCCTCTGACACCTTACGTCACATCAACAATTTCCAGTTCCCTGACCCCAACCGCTTCCTCTTCACCATGGATGTCCAATCCCTCTACACCTCCATCCCCCACCAGGATGGTCTAAGGGCTCTTAGCTTCTTCCTCGAACAGAGGCCTGAACAATCCCCATCCACCACTACTCTCCTCCATCTGGCTGAACTTGTTCTCACACTGAACAATTTCTCCTTTAACTCCTCTCACTTCCTCCAAATAAAAGGTGTGGCTATGGGTACCTGCATGGGCCCTAGCTATGCCTGTCTCTTTATGGGGTATGTGGAACATTCCTTGTTCCAGTCCTACTCCGGCCCCCTTCCACAACTCTTTCTCCGGTACATCGATGATTACTTCAGTGCTGCTTCATGCTCTCATCGGGACTTGAAAAAATGTATTAATTTTGCTTCCAATCTCCACCCCTCCATCATTTTCACGTGGTCCATCTCTGACACTTCCCTTCCATGACCTCTGTCTCAATCTCTGGTGATAAGACTGTCCACCAATATCCATTACAAGCCTACCGACTCCCACAGCTACCTCGACTACAGCTCCTCACACCCCGCTTCCTGTAAGAACTCCATCCCATTCTCTCAGTTCCTTCGCCTCCGTCGCATCTGTTCTGATGATGCTACCTTCAAAAACAGTTCCTCTGACATGTCCTCCTCCTTCCTTAACCGAGGTTTTCCACCCACGGTCGTTGACAGGGCCCTCAACCGTGTCCGGCTCATCTCCCGCACATCCGCCCTCACGCCTTCTCCTCCCTCCCAGAAACACGATAGGGTCCCCCTTGTCCTCACTTATCACCCCACCAGCCTCTGCATTCAAAGGATAATCCTCCGCCATTTCCGCCAATCCAGCATGATGCCACCACCAAACACATCTTCCCTTCACCCCCCGGCGGCATTCCGTAGGGATTGTTCCCTCTGGGACACCCTGGTCCACTCCTCCATCACCCCCTACTCCTCAACCCCCACCTACGGCACCTCTCCATGCCCACACAAAAGATGCAACACCTGCCCCTTCACTTCCTCTCTCCTCACCGTCCAAGGGCCCAAACACTCCTTTCAAGTGAAGCAGCATTTCACTTGCATTTCCCCCAACTTAGTCTACTGCATTCATTGCTCCCAATGCGGTCTCCTCTACATTGGAGAGACCAAACGTAAACTGGGCAACCGCTTTGCAGAACACCTGCTGTCTGTCCGCAAGAATGACCCAAACCTCCCTGTCGCTTGCCATTTTAACACTCCACCCTGCTCGCTTGCCCACATGTCTGTCCTTGGCTTGCTACATTGTTCCAGTGAAGCCCAACGCAAACTGGAGGAACAGCACCTCATCTTCCGACTAGGCACTTCACAGCCTTCCGGACTGAATATTGAATTCAACAACTTTAGATCTTGAACTCCCTCCTCCATCCCCACTCCCTTTCTGTTTCTTCCCCCTTCCTTTTGTTTTTTCCAATGATTTATATAGATTTTTCTTTTCCCACCTATTTCCATTATTTTTAAATCTTTTATGCCCTGCTAGCCTTTCTATCCCACCCCCACTAGAGCTGTACCTTGAGTGCCCTACCATCCATTCTTAATTAGCACATTCGTTCAGATAATATCACCACCTTCAACGCCTCTTTGTTCTTTTGTCTGTGACATCTTTTGATTATCTGCTCCTATCACTGCTTGCTTGTGCCTACAACCACACACACCACCCCCCCACCCCACCTTAAACCAGCTTATATTTCACCCGTCTCCTTAGATTCACTCAGTTCTGTTGAAGGGTCATGAGGACTCGAATTTCAACTCTTTTCTTCTCCGCCGATGCTGCCAGACCTGCTGAGTTTTTCCAGGTAATTCTGTTTTTGTTCTTAATGGTAGTGATACTGGCTAAGGGAGGAGCTGATGGTGGCATTAAGGTAAGAAACCAGAATGTGATAATAGTAGGACAAGGGTAAGCACTCTGGAAAGAACAACATGAACAAGTGACAGATGGCCCTAGTGGGGGTGGGGTGGGGGAAGGGACAGTGGTGGGAATAAAGATCAAAAATAGGATAAAAGGTGGGGATATAAAAATGTAAATAAAAATAAAAATGTGGATTTTCATTTTTATTCATTGTTCTATCCCCACCATTTTATCTTTGTCAATCTCTCCTTTGCTTCCACCTATCACTGGCCTTCTATCCAGCTTCACCTGCTCCACCCACCTTAAACAGTACAATTTTCATTACGTTTACTTCTCTTTAGCTCTGAAAAAGTCATATGAACGTGAAACGTTAACTATGTCTTTCTCTTCACAATTGCTGTTAGACCTGCTGAGTTTTTCCTGCATTCTCTTTTTGTTTCAGATTTCCTGCATCCGCAATATTTTGCTTTTATCTTTGTGAATCTTTGGAATTCTCTATCCCAAGAAGATTGTGGATGCTCTACACTCAAGTATGTTCGAGGTTGAGATGCATTAGATATTTGGTTTCTTTGACAATCAGATACTCATGTTCTTAGAAGGACAGGTGACCTGAAACTCAAGGTCAGGCAGGTAGACTGAAATGAAGTGTTCTGCAAAGCGGTCATATTGGTCTACAACTGGCCTCACCATTGTATTGTGAGCAGTAAATACATGCTAAATTGAAATGTAGATCACTGTTTCACGTGAAAGGAATGTTTGGGGCCCTGGACAGTGCGAAGGGAGGTTACCAGGGAGATGTTATATCCTGTGCTTGCATAGGAAGGTGCTGTATGAAGGAGAGGGTGTGTTTAGAGTGGTTGAAGAGTGAAGGGTGTCTTGGAGGAGGGAATCATCCCTTTTGGAATGCTGAAAGGGAGGAGAGGCAGAGATGTGTTTGCTAATGGCATCATCCTGGTGGCAGAAATGGCAGCCAATGAACCATTAAATGTAGAGTGGAAACTTTACAGCCTTCCTGATGTTCAACAATTTCAGATCATAACCACAATTTATCAGTCACCAGTTATTGGTAATGGTTCTGCGTTTCCCAGTTACACCACCTCTCAACCCATACCTTCCACCCAATTATGGACTGTCCCTTTTGTTCTTCCCACTAACCCCACCGCACCCTGCACCCCCCAGCCCTTCCCTGCCTCTGTACTCGCTTAAAACCTGTTACACCTCAAAAGTTTTTCCAGTTCTCACAAAGGTCACAGGCCTGAAAACATTGGCCCGAATTTAGTGTTGCTACCACCAATGGAAAACAAGGTGGTGGGTGCACTTATATGTAAAGTATCAGCTTCCTGATGGTGGGATGAAAGTTGTGAATTAAGATTGCGGCGGATTGGAGATGGATCGAGCTTCCTAACGGCAAGCATCGGGAGCCTATTTTTAATGCATCAGCATGTCATGCACACAATAAATTTTTTTTTTACCAGATTAAATTGTACCTTTGCAATTAACTCTAGAGCAAACGAAAAACACGTCTTCAGATTCACGACTGGTTAGAAGTGGTGTGCAGCAGACAAGGTCATCTTCCTGGAGGATTTGGACTGAGCAGGAGCTGCTTTTCTTTCATGGGAAACTTGTTTGACCCCAGGAGAGAAGGCATCGATGCATTTGAGATCAAGTGGTGTCAATGCAATAGGATTGGGAAATGGCTGACTGAGGGAGGGACGGTGGTGGTGGACCTTCATAGGCTCGTGGGGGACAAAGGGAGGAAATTGGACTTCATAGGGATGGTCAATATCTACAGACAGGAGGAGAATCATGATTGTGGGAAGCTCTGGGCAGTGAAGGGGGGGTTGAAATAAGCAGACAGTAGCAAGGAGGTGGGGGAGGATCAGAAGGTTCTAGAGGCAGCTGTAGTCTCAAGGCATCTACTCTCACAGCCAGACTGATGTTGCTGACTTGCAGGGATTGAATATCTGTCCGGAGGCCCTTTAACTATGGCGCCTGGATCTTTGATCCCGTGAGGTAACGGCAGGGTCATTGACTATCTGCACGATTGGTTGGGCTACTTGTCCATGAATATCTAATTGGCTGGCCGCTGCAATATTAGCCTACAAGTGGAAGACCTTCACATCATCAGTTCCGTTGTTGGGACATTCAACACTACAATAAGATTCCGGCCATTAACCCGGTTTCCCTCTCTACAGGTGCTGCCTGTCAGACCTGTTGAGTGTTTCCAGCCTTTTCTATTTTTCCTTTAAATGTACCTAATTTGATGTGAAGCACTTTAGGGCATCCTGAGAAGTCAGACAAGTCTTTCTGCAAACGTAGGGAGTCTTATAATCTGTGAAGCACTAGGCAGATGTAACATGCCCTTCCCCGACTATCTCCTATAAGTAACAGAAACCTTTCAAAACTACATTTTGTACATGAATGGTGGACATTGCTTTGTGTCTCTACTTCCTCGATACATTGCTTTACACACACACTGACTTAGCTCAAAAAAAATGAGTACAAAACTATACTAGACAGCTTAAAAGAACAGTGGCACAGTTTAAAAGTTTATTTACAAAGACAACACAATTTGGTTGAGATACCTTAGAGTGTTCTTTAAATGGGGGGCGCTACTTTAATTTAGTTTAGGTGCCTGTCACTTTTGCACCAACTACAAGCGAAAGAAATCAAACAACACTTTGAACAATGTTCGAGTGGGTGTTCGCAGAATATCTACACCTTCCCTACCTAACTTCCCTGAGGTGCTGCCTCATGTTCGGGTAACAAATTCGTATGTTATGCTTGCTGCTCCGGCTTCTCATTTGTGACCCAGGGCAGAGGCAGTTGGCAGGCACAGTTAGGAACATCATGGCCATCTTGATCCAATCCCACCTGGTATCCTCAAACATGCAGGGGCTCCTGGATACTAATCCGGAACAAGAACCTTGATACTTCCTCCCTCCTTAGCCCAGGGACCAGTTTGAGTATCTCAATATGACCACCAAACTTAGCATTGACCAGTGACTGAATCTGGGGCAGTGTGACTAGTTCCTAGTCTGGCATCTGCATAAGAGCTAATTGCCACTTCTTACCGCTGGCAATCCAGGCACAGAGTTGTCATACATGCGGGACAGTTCAGAACTGCATCGCTGGTTGGAACAGGCGCAGTTTTGGACTGATTTGACCGGTTATTAAGCCCACGGTACCTGCAAAGGAAGGATGTTGGGAGTTAGGTCTTATTGAGGTTTTATATTAGATTCACCTTTACCTCCTAACTTATATACTCTATGCTCATTAGAAAATTTTAATTTTTAGTTTTCTTCATAGCTTGATCCACCTGTGGTGCTGCTTTTATTGTACCTCGAACCTCCAAATTACTTGGTTTTCCTATATTACCCAGCTTCCCTGGCCCCCGCCCCAAAGTAAAATTATTGTTCTTTGAAAACATGCTACTATAGATCTTCTCAGTCAGTGAGCAGCCCATGTCATACTGTCATGATTTGGGTCCATACAGCAAACTGTGTAACATAACTGATATTTCCCCATGGTTTAGTCCTCTCTACCTGGAATTTTGGACCCTTGTGTCAGTTACTTGCATGCCACAGATTTTTTTTGGTTCCATCCTCATCTTTAGCCATTGTCCAAGTATCCTCCCATTGTCCCCAGCATTCACACCCTTCCAACTACCCAAGGTTATCCCTGAAAGGACAGGGAGAAGACAGTGCCCCAGCTTCAACAAATTTTCCTCCTTCCATCAGTCATCCAAACAAGCAACCACCTGGGTACCCAAATCCAGAATAGGAACATTTAATTCTAAAACATTGTGCAGATACAAAACTTACTTCAAAACCCTACTGAGCTGGCACCAGAGAACACCTCAAGAAGCTGATGCTGAGGAGGACAACTTGGACCCTGAAGATGGAAGCTAAGAATTGTTCTACTGTCATCAAAATTAGATTAGGAACTAGGGGATGTCTGATAAATCCTCACAGCTCACTGTTTGGCTTTAGGTACTGAAAGCTAGACTAGCAGCAAGCATCAAAACCAACTCCCGTCTCTTACTGATAGAGATGAGCTGCCACCTCACCAGGGCAAAAATTCCACCTTCAACACAAAGCAAAGAGAGAATGTTCACTCACCCTCTCCTCTGCCTGTCAACCCAAGCCTGATCACGATCATCTTGATCCGGATCGTACAACAGCTCATCGTTTGTCAGGACCTTCTGCCTCTTCTTGCGTTTCTTCTTTGAGTCACATTCTTCTGCAAGGATTAAGGCAATGTTTAGCGGGGCTGTCCAAGTGTCATTAAATTCATTCTTGAATTGCAGAAGAAGGGAAGGCTGTGAGATTTCCTTTGCTCCAAAGCAATCATCTGATTTATAAGAGAAATAAAATCATGTTGATCAGAAGCTTCAGTTCATATTACTGTAGAAAGTGTATTTTTTGTATCTATTCATTCACAGGATGTTGGTGTCACTGGCAAGACTGGTATTTATTGCCCATCTTTAGTTCCCCGAGAAAGCTGTGGTCTTTGTAATGGTTTGATACAACTGAGCCCAGTGGCTTGCTGGGTCACTTCAGATGATGTTTACAGTTAACACCATTGCAGTGGGCACTTGAATCAGGTGTAGGCCAGGCTAGTTGAGGTGGCACGTTTCCCATCCTATAGGCATCAGAGAACCTGTGGGGTTATTTTTCAACAATTCAACAGGTTCATTGTCACTCTTTACTCCCAGATTATTTTTATACTGAATTCAAATTTTCAAACTGCTGTGGTGGCATTTGGACTGGATTAATAGCCGAGTAAATAGCCACTATACTATCACACCTGTGTGATCCAGATGGAAAGCCAGAAGCTGTAGCCCCATTGAGCCCACTCAGGTAAAGGGGAATATCTCCCTCTGGTGCTCCATTAGGAAGGCTGAGGTTGTGGTTTATCAGTGTGTAGTGGTTCCAGGACACTATCCAGTCCCTCCAAATTTGTAATTTGTGTTGTTTCTGGGCAAGTCACTATTGCACATTCTCCACGTGGTATTATTGAAGCAGCAATTGGGAGGGGCTTAGTTCAAGGGTACCTGTCAGACAACTAAAACTGATAATCTTACAAGAACACATTATCTAAAAAATGTGAACCAACATTATTCTGGCTGGACTCACCTAACCCTTCCGACATGCAGAAATCGTGCCTTAGGGCTCAAGGAAAGGCTTGGAGTTGAATCTAGGACAAAGCAATCCACTTGATCAGCACCCCATCCACCAACTTCAACATTCACTCCCTCCACCACCGATGCATGGGGGCAGCAATGTGTATCATCTACAAAGTGCAATGCAGCAACTCACCTTCAACAGTACCTTTCAAAACTGAACCTCTACCATCTAGAAGGACAAGGGCTGCAGAAACATGGAAACCCCTCCAACCACTCATCATCCTGGCTTGGAAATGTATCACCGTTCCTTCACTATCACTGGGTCAAAATCCTGGAAATCTCTCTCTGACAGCACTGTGGATGTACCTATACCACATGGACCACAGAGGTTCTAGAAAGCAGCTTACCACCACCTTCTCAAGGTCAATTAGGAATAGGCAATAAATGCTGGCCTACCCAACAAGGCTAACATCCCAAGAATCAATAAATAAAAAGCTCACGCCATGGAGATCAGAGGGGCAGGTCAATTCTCCAAGCCACTTATACACACCCGAGTGCTCACAGAAGCACTGGCAGCAGGATTGCATGCTGCTGATGTGAAGGTTGAACAAAAGCTCATCTTGCAGCACCAACGCACTGGACCTTGTCAACCCCCAACCCCTCCCTTCCCGGAGGAGAGACACCGACCCCTGATCGCCCCCAGCGACAGCGGAGGGGCATTGACCCCTGACCATCCCCAGCCAACCCAGAGGGGCACTGATCCCTGACCATACTGAGCCACCGCAGAGGGGCACTGACCCCTGACCGTTCCGAGCCACCACAGAGGTGCACTGACCCCCTGACCATCATCAGCCACCGCAGAGGGGCATTGACCCCTGACCATCTCCAACCACTGTGGAGGGGCATTGCCCCTGACCATCCCCAGCCACTGCGGAGGGGCATTGATCCCTGACCATCCCCAGCCACTGCAGAGGGGCATTGACCCCTGACCATTCCCAGCCACTGCGGAGGGGCATTGACCCCGACCATCCCCAGCCACTGCGGAGGGGCATTGATCCCTGATCATCTCCAGTCACTGTGGAGGGGCATTGACCCCTGACCATCCCCACTACATAGGGATAGTGACCCCTGTTCCCTGAGCCTTGGCCTCTGGATTACTAGTTCAGTGACATTACCACAATGCCACCATCTCAACTCTGAGGGAAGACTTCCACTCCCATTGGGAACAAAGTCCTGCCTCATTCGAGCTGCCAGCCAATAGTTCTTTGGTCCCAGCAGCGCCACTGGGAGTGGTAGACACTGCTGGGACTGCAGCGGATCCCAGAGGGAAGTGAGCAGTGATGGAATCTGGACTTGAAGGCAAGTCTGGGTTCTCGTTTGCACCAGGCTGGCATTCCCTCTTTCCAGTGAATGAATTTTAAAAATTCACGTATTTAGATCCTGCAGTATTAACAGCAGTGTTATCTCAATCCAACCTCACTGACTTTTGGGCAGTTTATCGTCAACAAAATCCCACCCCCAACCCCTTCACCGCCTCATTTTCCATTTCCATATCCCGCTCTAAGAAGCTACCTCTCACTTGGACATGCTTCCACAGAGCCAGCAGCCCTTAGTACCTTGCCCAAGTGATCTAACTTCATGCCTGATATTGACTCTTTGCTTCAGCCTGGGGCACCAAGGTCAGCGGCAGTGCTCATATTTTCCTTCACATAGCCAACAGTAAACTATTCTTAACCAAAACTAAAGCAAACACAAGCATCTAAACAATATCAGATGAAGATCTGACCCAGATCTGGAAGAATCAGAGGTCTAATTAGGGGATCACACAAAGACCTTAGTCCTGTAACATAGCCTGTGTTATTGAGCAGGTTTCCAGTTTGAAGATCTTCCAACTGCAAGCAAGACAGCAGAATAAGTGGAGTCTTACTTTGTTCATCTTCAGCCTCAGAGTCCGAGTCGAAGTAGACTTCATCATAGTACTGTGGCCCAGGAACAGGTTGGGTGTGACAGCTTTCAATACTAGAGGAAGCACCTGACAAAACGAAAGATCAGAGTGATCAATACCTCAGTTAAAATTGCTGGTTTTTGTGTGTGTGTGTAAATTATACTTATCAAGGCAATGACTGCTGGTGAGGAATAGAACTCCGTTTCAGCATCAAAAGGTCCCAGGCCAAATACAGCATGGGCTTAGATACAGAGTAAAGCTCCCACTACACTGTCCCCATCAAACACTCCCAGAACAGGCACAGTACGGGGTTAGTTACAGAGTAAAGCTCTCTACACCATCCCAAACACAAACAGGGCAGGATACAATATGGGTTATATACAGGATAAAGCTAACACTACACTGTCTATTGTGCACCAGTCCCAATCTGTGAAGAGTTATTTTTAAATTTTCCACATTAACCATCTCTGTGGTTTCAGATTGTTGATTCAATTGCAATCAACATGAGGTTTGGGACAGTTTTTCTCAGTGGGTGCATACTCACGAGAAACTGAAATGAGAATTCAGACACCAGAGAGCCTTACACATAGCACACATGCGTCCCATTAGTTTGAGCTGGAAATGCATGACTCACAAGCTAAGCAGACTCAGGCCTGGTTAGAACTTGGATGGGTGACTGCCTGGGAATACCAGGTGCAGTAGGAACCTCCTAGGACAGTGGTCATGTTACTGGACTAGTAATCTAGAGGTCTGAACTAATACTCCGGAAACGTGTTCAAAACTCACCACAGCAACGTGGTGTGAAGCTCACCGTAGAGGTCACATGCTGAGTGCAAATCACTCATTGGCAATACATTGGGGAAGGTCTGAGTTAAGAGCCAATCAATGCCCCTGCAGGGTGTTACCTGATGCAGGTGAGGAATTCATCCGGAATATGGTTCAGGCAGTAATGGGGGAGCAGGAGAAACAGATCCAGGACTGTGGATGCAGTTACTACCTGGAATGGGAATGACTTCTGACTGGCATGGTAATCTCAATGGGTGAGATGAGGTACAAAATCACCCAAAAACCTACTTAAACACAAGAAAACAACCATTGCCATAGTTTAATTTACTAAAACCACAGAGTAAAACTGGAGACAAGGGAATGAGTAAAAGCTTTTATATTACTAAGGTTGATTTACAAGAGAAGCATTGGAAACCTTTGAACACACCTTCAGGTGCTAATGTCCAGCTGTGCTCAATAACCTTCATGGTGGAATCCAGTTCTGCTGCCATCTCTTTCTCAAATTCATCATTGCTGGACTCGCTTTCCCCCGTTAAGTACTCCTTGATCAGCTTGCGTTTGCGTTCAGGTGTACCATGAAGGAGAACTTCTAACTCATCTTCAGAGCTGGGAGAAGTAAGAATATATTCAGAGTTTCCCATCAAGCTGGCTGCCCCATCTGTGCTCAATGTGTGTGAGAACAACTACACTTCATGGTTCCAGAAAAAATATTCCATCACATTTTGAAATGTCTCAGAATTGGCAATCTTGGTTAAAGAATGATCATGAGGAACAGTAGGGCATGCCAATGCTGACTGGTGCCAGAACTAAATCACAAGTACTTGCCAAAATAATCTAATTTATCAATATCCCACAATAACCAACTCCATGATTCTACTTAGATGTGTTAGCAAAATAAAAATTCAAGTGATTAAAAGGGCAGTGGCAGCATGGATACAAAATTGCTGAAGAAAGCAGAGTAATGGTGAATGGTTGTTTTTCAGACTAGGAGGAAATATCCATGGAAATGGGTTGGTGCAAGTGTAAGGAACACATCTTTTTATTTCTGTTGGACTGAGTTAAAATTACAATAGCTGCAGGTTGAAAGACATGTCCACTGGAACAGGATGAGATATATGTACAATATTGCAGTCCTGGAACAGAGTGTGCCATAAAGACAGGATGGTGCTGGAAAGGAGTCCTGGACCAAGGGAGCTGCTGGACAACAGCATTTAGTTGCCTCCTGACCAGGTTTTGCGTGAGAAGCAGTGCAGGAGAATAGCTCCTGGCTTGAAAGGAACAAGACCTAAAACCTCTTTCTCCTGTGTGTAGAAGATTCCAGTAATTTTTCTTCACCATAACCTGCTCTCTCTCCGAAAACCCCTGTCAAGAGGCAAAGGGGAAAATCACCGTTAGAGGCATTGAAAGGCAAATGCTCAACCAGTGAACTAAGCACTGCAAGTGCTGGAAGACCACCTTGTGTCATCAACAAGAAAAGAATTTGGAAAACATCAAAATCAACCCAATGAATCCTGCACTCTGGAATTGGTGCTATTGAACTGTTTTATCCCATCCTTAAAATTCATGTTTTTGTATGTCTTATGTGTATTGTATATGTGTGTATAGGGATTTAAGAAGGGGGTAGAGTTTAAGTTATAGTGTTAGAATTAGCAATTCAAGTTTCTTTCTTTTGCCATTGGTTAATGACAGTTTGTTCAATAAACAGTTATTTACTTATTAAGTTTAGAAACCTGTTGCTTGTATACTGTTAACCTAAATTAAACAGTTAGGTACAATTGGTGACAAAAACAAAAATACCTGGAAAATCTTGCAAGTCTGACAGCATCTGCGGAGAGGAATACAGTTAATGTTTCGAGTCCGTATGACTCTTCAACAGAATTAAGGAAAAATAGAAGAGAGGTGAAATATAAGCTGGTTTAAGAGGGGGTGGGACAAGTAGAGCTGGATAGAGGGCCAGTGATAGGTGGAGATTGCCAAAAGATGTCATAGACAAAAGGACAAAGAGGTGTTGATGGTGGTGATATTAGCTAAGAATGTGCTAATAGGTGACATTAAGAGTAGAAAGCAGGACAAACAAGGTACAGATAGCCCTAGTGGGGGGAAGGGATCAAAATAGGCTAAAAGGTAGAGATAAAACAATGGATGGAAATACATTTAAAAATAATGGAAATAGGGAGGGAAAAATCTATATAAATTATTGCAAAAAAGGGGGATCGGAAAGGGGGTGGGGATGGAGGAGAGAGTTCATGATCTAAAGTTGTTGAACTCAACAAACTTTTATCACATATGTCGCAGCTTGGGGAACAGTGGGCAACAGAACTGTTCTGTTGAAGGGTCATGAAGACTCGAAACGTCAACTGCGCTCTTCTTTGCTGATGCCACCAGACCTGCTGAGTTTTTCCAGGTATTTCTGTTTACGTTTTTGTTTTGGATTTCCAGCATCCGCAGTTCTTTGCTTTTATCTTTTTATTTTCTGTTTGACTGTGAATTAAAATTACAATGGCTGCAGGTTGAAAAACATGTCCACTGGAACAGGATGAGATATACACACAATGTTGCAGTGCTGGTACAGAATGTGCCATGAAAGACAGAATGGTGCTGGAAAGGAGTCCTGGACCAAGAGAGCTGCCTGGCAACAACGCTTTAATGGACTCATGATCAGGTGACCAGGGTTTTATGTGAGAGCAGTGCAGCTGAATAGCTCCTAGCCTGAAAGAAAAAGACTTAAAACCTCTCTCTCCCCTGTGTGTGGAAGATTGCAATAATTCCACAATAATAGCTAGCTGGCTTTTTCTCCTCATATCTCTATAACCTGCTCTCTCTCTCCCTCTCTGAATGCCGCTGTCAAGAGGCAAAAGGGGAAAATTACTGTTAGAGACATTGGAAGGCAATTGCTTGTTTCATCTCGTTCCATCAACAAGAACCGAAAGGAATTTGGAAGATATCAATCAAAATCGACCCATCAAATCCTGTACTTTGGAGTTGGTGCTACTCAACTGTTTTATTCCACCCTTAAAATCCATGTTTTGTATGTCCTATGTGCCTTGTATGTGTGCGCGCACAGGGATTTAAGAAGGGGTAGAGTTTAGGTTATAGAGTTAGAAATTAGCAATTCATATTTCTGTCATTAACCAGTGGCAAAAGTAAGTTTGTTCAATAAACAGTTTTTTACTTATTAAGTTTACAAACCTGGTGCTCGTATTCTGTTAACCTAAATTAAACAATTGGGTAGAATTGGGGCAATCTGGTGGTTTGATCAAACTTTTCCATATTTGTCACGACTCGGGGAACAATGGGGCTTGATATTACAGCGCACTATCCCCAGTAAGTCCTGACACTAGGACCACTACTACTGTTTGATAGATTTAAAAAAAAAAATTCATTCATGGAATTCGTTCGTGCAGTTAGAGTGGGAGTTCTAGAATTCAGGATCTCTTAACACCTAGAAGGACAAGGGCAGCAGACTCATGGGAACACCACCACCTGCAAGTTCCCCTCCAACCCACAAACCATCCTGACTTGGAAATATATCGCCGTTCCTTCACTGTCACTGGGTCAAAATCCTGGAATTCCCTCCCTAACAGCACTGTGGGTGTATCTACACCACATGGACTGTAGCGGTTCAAGAAAACAGCTCACCACAACCTTCTCAGTGGCAGTTAGGGATGAGCAATAAATGCTGGCCTGGCCAGTGATGCTCAAATCCCATGAAAGAATAAAAAAAATATCCACTATCTCTACAGCCATTTACTTCAAGGCCCCAAATGTTGGCAATCAGATCCATGGGACTTGTCAGCCTTTTTATCCCATTAGCTTTCCCAGTATTTTTTCTCTAGTGATGGTTGTTTTAAATTATTCCTTTTCTGTTGTTCCTCTATTTTTCCTGTTATTCTTGGGATAACTTTTGCCTTCTCATGTAGAGGCAAATAGGAACATGAGAACAGGAGTAGGCCTGATACAAAATAGGTACAAAAGTAGATATAAAATACTTGTTCAAAGTTCATGCCATTTCCTTGCTTCCCATTTAATTCCCCAGTCTCACCCTCTAAGGGACTAATAACTCAGTGTTTCCCGAATGTTCTCCCAGTTTGTCCTCACTGCCTCAGTCTTTGTTTGGCCCGAGAATGAAAATTTTATTTATTCGTTCATGGGATGTGGGCATCACTGGCTAGGCCAGCATTTATTGCCCGTCCCTAATTGCCCTTGTTCAGAGGGCACTTTAAGAGTTGATCACATGTGGGTCTGAAGTCACATGTGGGCCAGACCAGGTAAGGACGGCAGATTTCCTTTCCTTCCCTAAAGGACATTGGTGAACCAGATGGGTTTTTACGACAATTGGCAATGGTTTTGTGGTCATCATCAGACTTTTAATTCCAGATTTTGATTGAATTCAAATTCCACCATCTGCCGTGCTGGAACTTGAACCCTGGTCTCCAGAGCATTACCCTGGGTCTCCAGATTGCTAGTCCAGTGACAATATCACTATACCATCGCTTTCCCGTATTTGGGGGCATGGAACATGTTATAGGTAATGTGATGGAGAGACAGAAGTTGGGGGATGTTGATGAAAAGGCAAGAAAAGCAAACACCTACCTAATCACAGGCTTCTTTGCAGCAGCAATCATGCCTTACAGAGCAAACTATTAGACCACACCCACCAAAAGAAACACAACCATTTAAAGGTGCCTCGCAGCTCTCAGAAACATTGCTACGACAGAACTCATGACCCCAAATGCTCTCTCCCTTTTACATATTTGTGGAAGCTTTTACTGTCAGTTTTTATATTAATTCTTAGTTTACTCCCAAATTTCTCCCTTTTTTTTAAAGTCTTCATTTGCTGGTTCTGAAACTGTCCCAATCTTCAGGTCTAACACTAATCCTCATGGGAAGGAACATAGGCAGGAGTAGGCCATTTGGCTGTTCAAGCCTGCTCCACCATTCAATAAGATCTTGGCTGATCTGGTCGTGGTCTCAGCTCCACTTTCCCATCTACCCTCCATAACCACTGATTCCCTTGCCTAAAAAAAACTAACAGGATTGAATAAATGTAAGATCCAGCCTCCTATACTTTCTGTGGAGGAGAATTTCACACACCAATGACCCTTTGGGAGAAAAAATTCTCCTCAACTCTGTCTTAAAAGGGAGATCTCTTATTTTTAAACTATGACTCCTAGTTTTAGTCTCCCCCACAAGAGGAAACATCCTCTGGATATCCACTCTATCAAGTCCCTTCAGAATCTTATATGTTTCAATAACATCACCTCTCATTCTTCAAAACTCCAATGGGTACAGGCCTAACATGTTCAATGTTCCTTCATAAAATAAGCCCTTCATCCCAGGAATGAGTCTAGTGAACCTTCTCTAAACTGCTTCTAAAGCAAATATATCTTTTTTAAATAAGGAGACCAAAAGTGCACCCCAGTGCGCCAGATGTGGTCTCACCAAGACCCTGTATAGCTGCAGTAAATCTTCCCTACTTTTATATTCCATTCCTCTAGCAATAAGGACCAAAATTACATTTGCCTTCCTAATCACTTGCTGTACCTGCATACTAACTTTATGTAACTTGTGTACCAGGACACCCAAGTCCCTCTGTAACAGTTCACATTTACCCACATTACAGTCCATCTGCTAAATTTTTGCCCACTTATTTAACCTGTCTCTCTCCCTTCACAGTCTCTTTACCTCCTCTTGACAACTTGTTTTCCTATCTATTTTGGTGTCATCAGCAAATTGTAAGCCGTTGTAGTATTGCATGCCTTTTCTTTCAATTTGATACTGTAAGGAACATATCTTTTTATTTTTCTTCAGTTCTGTGGGACTGTGGTTTTAAAAATTGGACTGTGGCTTTAAAAACTACTATGGCTGCAGTTGAAAGACATGTTTACTAGAACAGGATGAGGAACATACAATGTTGCTATTTTCTGGAACAGAGTGTGCCAGGTTGGATAAAATGGTGCAAAAACAAAAACAATGTGTTCAATAAACAATTATTTACTTATTAAGTTTACAGACCTGGTGCTTGTATTCTGTTAACCTAAATTAAACAGTTAGGTGGTTTGACCAAACTTTTTCACATTTATTGTGGCTCAGGGAGCAGTGGGCTTGATATTGCACCCCGGTGAGTTGTGACAATACCATCCTTAACTTCCTTAGTTAGCCATGGACGGTTCATCCTTTTGTTAGACTTTTTCCTTCTTATTGCAGCCACTTCCTTTAAGACTCTTGGATGCAGACCATCAGGTCCAGCAGATTTGTCAGCCTTTGGTCTCATTAGTTTTCCGAGTACTTTTTCTCTCGTGATCGTGATTGTTTTAAGTTCCTACCTCCATTTTGCCTCTCGATTTTCAACTATTCCTGGGATACTTTTTGTGTCTCTATTGTTCAAAGTCTCAGGTACTTTGTTTCCCAATAATTCACCACTTTCATCCTCTAAGGGACCAACATTCATTGTTGCAACTCTTTTCCTATTTATATACTTGTAGAAGTTTTAACTGTTTTTATATTTCTTGCTAGTTTTCTCTCATACTCCAATTTCTCCCTCTTATTTTTTAGTCATCCTTTGCTGGTTTCCTTTCAATTTAATATCATGCTGAACTTCCTTAGTTAGCCATGGATTGTTCACCCTTCTGGTAGATTCATTCCTTCTCAATGGTATTTATCTTTGTTATGAGTTATGAAATATCTCCTTAAATGCCTGTCACTGCTTCTCTATTGTCTTTGCTTTTAACCTATTTTCCCATTCCACTTTAACCAACATTGGCTTCACACTCTTGTAATTGCCTTAAGTCAAATTTAAGGCACTAGTTTCAAACCCAAGTTTCTCACCCTCAAACAAAATCCTTCATGTTATGATAAATCCTGCAGAGAGGATCATTTTACTGTGAGATCATTAATTAATCCTGTCTCATTACACCTTACTAGGTCTAAAATAGCCTGCTCCCTTGTTGGTTCCAGACCATATTGTTCTAAGAAACTGTCCTAAATACACTGAGCTTACCCTCCTAGCTACCTTTGTCAATTTGATTTGTCCATTCTATATGAAGATGAAAATCGCCCAGGATTATTGCAGTACTTTTCTTACAAGCCCTCAACTTCTTGACTTATACTCTGTCCTACAGTGTAGCTACTATTAGAGGACCTATAAACCACTTCCACAAGTGACTTATTTTGTTTGCTCTTTCTTATCTGTACCCAAACTGACTCTAGACCTTGAGCTGCACAATCAAGATCATTTATCACTACTGTACTGATCCCATTCTTGATGAACAGAGCCACCCCACCGCCTTGTCCTTTCTTCCTGTCCTTTCTAAATGTCAAATACCCTTGGATATTCAATTTCCAGCCTTAGTCACCTAATAATCAACGATGAAATGTAATGTCTCCGTAATGGTTATCACATCAAACTCATTTCTATTTGTACTATCAATTCATCCATCTTGTTATGCATGCTGCCTGCATTCAGCTAAAGAGTCTTTAATTCTGTCTTTTGATTTTTTTTTCCTACTCTGATCCATTTGGAACCTTTTTTTAAATGTATTAAAACATCCAACTTTCAAACCTACCCTGGCTGCCGGCTCCCGCTCACTCACCTGGAACTCAGATCTTCCTGGTCACTCGGCTCCTCTACCAGATACGGATCATCCTGCTCCTGGCAGTTCATGTTGGAGCGGCCTGTCCCCGCGCCGAACCCCGGCCTGTCCCCGGGCCTGTACCCGCGCCGAACCCCGGCCTGTCCCCGCGCCGAACCCCGGCCTGTCCCCGGGCCTGCCCCCGCGCCGAACCCCGGCCTGTCCCCGCGCCGAACCCCGGCCTGTCCCCGCGCCGAACCCCGGCCTGTCCCCGGGCCTGCCCCCGCGCCGAACCCCGGCCTGTCCTGGGTCCAAAGCCCTCAGTAGAACAACGATTATTGACGGGGCCACCCACTTGTCAGAAGACAGAGGGGCCTCAAATGCTGGGGCGCAGCCGGATGACGCACTGAAGTCCAAAGCTCAAGCAGCGTCAAGACGTGAGAGCAGGAGGCTCCGCCCCTCACAGAACTCTGCTCCCCCCGCCCCCACCAATACTCACCCCCCACCCCTCCTTAGGGTCTCACTCCCCACCGGCCTCCTCGCCTTCCCCAACCCCCTCTCTCGCCCCAGCTCGGCCCCCATCCCCCCAATCCCCTATCCCCCCAATCCCCTATCCCCCACCAATCCCCCCATCCCCACTCCCATCCTCATCCCCCCGAACTCCCCATTCCATCCCCACCATCCCATCACCCCCACATCCCCATTCCCACACCCCCATTCTCCCCATCCCCATCACCCCCATCTCCATCACCCCCCCATCCCCATCACTCCCCATCCCCATCACCCCCCCATCCCCATCACCCCCCATCCCCATCACTCTCCATCTCCATCACTCCCCCATCTCCATCACCCCCCCATCCTCATCACCCACCATCCCCATCATCCCACCAGTACCCCCCATCCCCACCCCCATCCCCCATCAACCACATCCCCCATCCCTCCCCCATCACCCCCATCCCACCCAATTCCCCACACCTCACTAATACCCCCCACCCCTCCATTCCCATCCCCCCCAACCCCATCCTCCCGACCCCCTGATCCCCATCCCCCCCATCCACAACCCCCGAACCCCCCAACCGCCATCCCATCCCCCCACCCAGCCCCCCATCCCTATCCCCAGAATCCCCACCCCCCATCCCTCCCATCCCCATCCTCACCCCCCCATTCCCATCCCCCCATCCCCCCCATCACTATCCCCCCATTCCCATCCTCATCCCCAACCCCATCCTCATCACCCCACATCCCCATCACCACCCCCTCCCCATCCCCCCCAGCCCCTTCCCCATCCCCATCACCCCCTCCCCATCCCCATCACCCCCCATCCCCCCAACACCCCGATCTCACCTCATCCCCCTCATCAACCCCCCATTCCCCCATCACCCCCCATCCCACATTACCTCCCATCACACCCCACATCCCCATCAACCACCCATTCCCATCCCCTCACCCCCATCTCCATCACCCCCCATCCCCATCACCCCTCTCCCCATCCCCATCCTCATCCCCCCCATCCCCATCACCCCCATCCCCCACCACCCCCTCATCACCCCCCCATCCCCATCACTCCCCCATCTCCATCACCCCCCACCCCCATCACCACCCATCCCCATCACCCGCCTTCCCCAGCACCTCCCCCATCCCCATCACCCCCCATCCCCCATCAGCCCCCAACATCCCCCATCCCTCCCCATCAACCCCCATCACCCCCAATCCCCAACCCCCAATCCCCATCCCCCAATCCCCATCCCCATCCCCATCACCCCCCATCCCCCAACACCCCGATCTCACCTCATCCCCCTCATCAACCCCCCATTCCCCCATCACCCCCCATCCCACATTACCTCCCATCACACCCCACATCCCCATCAACCACCCATTCCCATCCCCTCACCCCCATCTCCATCACCCCCATCCCCATCACCCCTCTCCCCATCCCCATCCTCATCCCCCCCATCCCCATCACCCCCATCCCCCCACCACCCCCTCATCACCCCCCCCATCCCCATCACTCCCCCATCTCCATCACCCCCCACCCCCATCACCACCCATCCCCATCACCCGCCTTCCCCAGCACCTCCCCCATCCCCATCACCCCCCATCCCCCATCAGCCCCCAACATCCCCCATCCCTCCCCATCAACCCCCATTACCCCCAATCCCCAACCCCCATCCCCCAATCCCCATCCCCATCCCCCCATCCGCAGAATCCCTACCCCCAGCCTCAGAATCCCTACACGCCCATACCCACCCCCATCCTCACCCCCCCATTCCCATCCCCATCCCCCCATCCCCAGAATTCCTACCCCCCATTCCCATCCTCATCCCCCCCATTCCCATCCTCATCCCCAACCCCATCCTCATCACCCCCCCATCTCCATCAGCCCCCACATCCCCATCACCACCCCATTCCCATCACCCCAACCCCCATCCCCATCACCCCCTCCCCATCCCTCCACCCCCTTCCCCATCCCCATCATCCCCTCCCCATCCCCATCACCCCCCCATCCCCCCAACACCCCGATCTCACCTATTCCCCCTCATCACCCCCCCATTCCCCCATCACCCCATCCCACATTACCCCCCAACACACCCCACATCCCCATCAACCACCCATTCCCATCCCCTCACCCCAATCTCCATCAACCCCCACCCCATCCCCCTACCACCCCCATCTCACCCCCATCCCCCTCATCACCCCCATTCCCCCATCACCCCCCATCCCCATCACCCCCATCTCCATCACCTGCCTTCCCCAGCATCTCCCCCATCCCCATCACCCCCCATTCCCCATCACCCCCATCCCCCATCATCCCCATCATCACCCCATCCCTCTCCATCACCCCCCATCCCCCCCAAACCAGCACCCCACCCCCTCAATCCCCCATTACCCCCATCACCCCCATGCCCATCATCCCTCATCACCCCCCGTCCCTCCCCATCAACCCCCATCCCCCCAATCACCCACCCCCACCCCCTCCATCCCCATCACCCCATCCCCCATCCTCTCCCCCCACCCCCCCAACCCACCATCCCCAGAATCCCTACCCCCCATCCCCATCCCACCCATCCCCATCCTCACCCTCCCCATTCCCATCCTCATCCCACCCATCTCCACCATCCCTATCCCCAACCCCATCCCATCATCCCCCCAACCCCATCACCCCCCACATCCCCATCACCCCCATTCCCATCACCCCCCATCACACCCCCATCCCCATCACCCCCCTTCCCCAGCACCTCCCCATCCCCATCAGCCCCCTCCCCCATTACCCCCATCACCCCCATCCCCCATCATCCCCCCATCCCCTATCATCCCCCATCAACGCCCCATCACCCCCCCATCCCCCATCCCCCCCAATCCCCCACCCCATCACCCCACAACCCCATCCCTCCCATCCCCATCCCCCCACCCCCCAACCTCCCATCCCCTCCCACCCCCATCCCCATAACCATCCCCAGAATCCCTACACGCCCATCCCCATCCCATCCTCACCCCCATTCCCATCCCCATCCTCCCATCCCCAGAATTCCTACCCCCCACCCCCATCCCATCCCCCCACCCCAGCCCCCCATCCCCATCCCCAGAATCCCCATGCCCATCCCCATCCTAACCATCCCCATCCTCACCCCCCATTCCCAACCCCCATCCCCATCCCCCATCACTATCCCCTCCATTCCCATCCTTAACCCCCCATTCCCATCCCCATCCCCAACCCCATCCCCATCACCCCCATCTCCATCAGCCCCCACATCCCCATTACCACCCCATTGCCATCACCCCAACCCCCATCCCCATCACTACCTCCCCATCCCCACCCTCCCCCTTCCCCATCCCCATCACCCCTCTCCCAATCCCCATCACCCCCTCCCCGTCCCCATCACCGTCCAGCCCCCCAACACCCTGATCTCACCTCATTCCTCTCATCACCCCCCCATCCCCATCATCCCCCATCTCCATCAGCCCCCATATCCCCATTACCAGCCCATTGCCATCACCCCCACCCCCATCACCCCCTCTCCATCCCCGCACCCCTTCCCCATCCCCCGCATCCACCCAACAGCCCGATCTCACCTCATCCCCCTCATCACCCCCCATTCCCCCATCACCCCCTTTCCCACATTACCCCCCATCACACCGCACATCCCCATCAACCACCCGTTCCCATCCCCTCACCCCCATCTCCATCACCCCCATCCCCCATCATCACCCCATCCCTCCCCATCAACCCCCCACCCCCCAATCCCCCACCCCCTCCAACCCCTTCATCCCACAACCCCGTCCCCACACCCCCCAACCCACCATCCCCAGAATCCCTACCACCCCCATCCCCACCCCCCATCCCACCCATCCCCATCCTCACCCCCGCCATTCTCATCCCCACCCACCCATCCCCATCCTCATCCCCAACCCCATCCCCATCATACCCATCACCCCCCATTCCCATCACACCCCCATCCCCATCACCCCCCTTCCCCAGCACCCCCCCATCCCCCTTTACCCCCCATCCCCTATCATCCCCCATCAACACCCCCGCATCCCCCATCTGTCCCCATCAACCCCCCATCCCCCCCAAACCCCCACCCCATCACCCCACAACCCCATCCCTCCCATCCCCATCCGCCCACCCCCAACCTCCCATCCCCTTCCACCCCCCCCCACCTCCCATCCCCTCCCACCCACATCCCCATCCCTAACCCCCCATCCCCAGAATCCCTACACACCCATCTCCACCCCCCATCCCCATCAACCCATTCCCAACCCCCATCCCCATCGCCACCATCTCTATCCTCATCCCCAACCCCATCCCCATCATCCCCCATCCCCATCACCCCCCACATCCCCATCACCCCCCATTCTCATCCCCCCCCACCCCCTCCCCATCCCCATAACCCCCTCCCCATTCCCCCATCCCCATCATCCTCATCCCCATCTTCCCCAATCTCCATCACTCCCCACATCCCCATCACCCACCCATTCCCACCCGCCTCAAACCCTCCCCATCCCCATCACCCCCCCTCCCCATCCCCATCACCCCCTCCTCAACCCCATCACCCCTCCTCCCCATCCCCATCACCCTCCTCCCCATCACCATCCCCATCACCCCCTCTTCCCCCCAACACTCCCCATCACCCCCCACAACCCCCATCCCCCCCATCCTCCCATTCCCATCCCCCCCATCCAACCCATCCCCATCCTCACCCCCATCCCCCTCATCCCCATCCCCAAGCCCCCATCCCCATCCCCAGAATCCCTATCCCCATCCCCCCATCCCCATCCCCCCAACCCCATCCTCAACCCCCATTCCCATCCCCATCCCGCCCATTCCCATCCCCATCCGCCCCATCCCTATCCCCATCCGCCCATCCCTATCCCCCTATCCCCATCCCCCCATCTCCATCCTCATCCCCAACCCATCCCCATCATCCTCCCCATCCCCATCACCTCCCCATTCCCATCCCCCACCCCCTCCCCCATCCCCATCCCCATCCCCCCATCCCCACCCTCATCCCCAACCCCATCCCCATCCCCATCATCCTCCCCATCAGCTCCCCCATCCCCATCACCACCCCATCCCCTTCACCCCCCCATCCCCATCACCCCCCATTCCCATTCCCCCCACCTCCTCCCCCCATCCCCATCACACACCTCCCCATCACCCCATCCTCACCCCCATTCCCATCCCCACCATCCCCCATCCTGATCCCCATCCCCCAAACCCCGACCCCATCATCCCCATCTCCCCCGATCTCCATCACTCCCCATATCCCCCCAACAACCACCCATCATCCCCCAGCCCCCCATCACCCCCATCCCCATCCCCCCATTCCCATCCCCATCATCCCCATCACCGCCCCTCCCCATCCCCATCGCTCCCCACATCCTCCCAACAAACCCCCATCATCCCCCATGCCCCCATCATCCCCCACATCCCCATCACCCCCATCCCCATCCCCCCATTCCCATCCCCACCACCCCCATCCCCATCACCGCCCCTCCCCATCCCCATCACCAACCCTCCCCATCCCCATCACCCCCCCATTCCCCCACCCCAACATCACCCCCCATTCCCCCATCACCCCCCAAACACCCCCATCTCCCAATCACCCCACCTTCACCCCCCTTCACCCCCCAACACCCCCATCACCCCCATCATACCCCATCCCCATCACCCCCCCATCCCCATCTCCCCCAACCCCCTTGGCCCAACCATCCCTCATCCCCCACCCCCCAACCCCATAAACCCCCTCCCCATCCCCATCACCTCCCCACCCCATCTCCATCACCCTCCCACCCCCACAACACCTCCATTCCCACATCCCTCCCATCACCCCCATCTCCTCATCACCCCCATCCCCCTCATCATCCCCATTCACCCATCACCCCTATCATCGGCCCATCACCCCCCATACCCCCATCACCCCCCATACCCACATCACCCCCCACCTCCGCACCATCAACCCCCCATCACACCCCCATCCCCGCCCAACACCCCCATCACAACCCCATCACCGCCCCCAACACACCCCATCACACTCCATCCCTCCATCACCCCCCATCCCCATTACCCCCCATCTACAGCACCCCCCCACCCCCATCACCCCCACCCCCCCATCACTCGCCCATCCCTCCATCACCCCACATCATCCCCCCATCACCCCCCACCCCCTCCCCATCACCCCCTCCCCATCCCCTATCCCCATCCTCACTCCCCATTCCCATCCCCACCATCCCCCATCCTCATCCCCATCCCCCCCAACCCCAACCTCATCACCACTACCATCCCCATCTCCCCCGATCTCCATCACTCCCCACATCCCCCCAACAACCCCCCACATCCCCATCACCCCCATCCCCATCACCACCCCTCCCCATCCCCATCACCCCTCATTCACCCACCCCGCCATCAAACCCCATCACCCCCCAGACCCCCCATCTCCCAATCACCCCACCTTCACCCCCAACCCCCCATCACCCCCATCCCCCCATCATACCCCATCCCCATCACCCCCCATCCCCATCACCCCCAATCCCCATCACCCCCTATCCCCATCCCCCCCACCCCCTCCCCATCCCCATCACCCCCATCCCCATCCCCTCATCCCCATCATCCCCATCCTCACTCCCCATTCCCATCACCACCACTCCCCATCCTCATCCCACCCAACCCCAACCCCATCACTTCCACCATCCCCATCTCCCCCGATCTCCATCACTCCCCACATCCCCATCACCCCCATCCCCATCACTGCCCCCACCCCGCCATCACCCCCCATCACCCCCCATTCCCCCATCACCCCCCAAACACCCCCATCTCCCAATCACCCCACTTTCACCCCAAATCAACCCTCAATACCCCCATCAACCCCCATCATACACCTATCCCCATCTCCCCCATCCCCCTTGACCCCACCATCCCTCATCCCCCACCCCCCATCACCCCCCATCCCCCATCACCCCCATCCCCATTCACCTCCACCCCATCCCCCTGCCCCTCCCCTCCCCGGCTCGCATTCCCACCTCCCCCGCACTCACCCCTCCCACCCCAATCCCTCCTCCACCTCCACTCCCTCTTTCCCCCAACCCATCCCCTACCCCTCCCCCCACTCCCACTCCCCCATCCCCCTTCCCCTCCCCCCACTCCCACCCCCCCATCCCCACACTCCCCCTCCCCCAATCTTCACTCCCCCTCCCCTACTCCCCACTCACCTCTCCCCCACTCCACCTCCCCTCACTCTCCCTCCTCCCCTATCCCCTCCCCCTGCCCCTCTACCCGCAGCTCCCCCACTGCTCTCGCCCCCACTGCCCCTTCCGCCTCCCCCCACTCGACCCTAATCCCGACTCTCTCCCCAGCCACTCGCCCCTCCCCCTTCCACACACACACCTCCTCCCTCCCCTTCCCCCTCCCCCTCCCCCTCCCCCCACCCACTCCACCTCCCACCACTCCCCCCTCCCCACTATCCCCTCCCGCTCCCACCCACTCTCCCTTCTCCCTCCTCCCCCTCCCACTGACTCCCCTCCCCCTCCCACCCACTCCAAAATCCCCCTACCCCCCACTCCTTCTTACCCCCCACTCCCACTTCTCCCTCTCCCCTCTCCCCTCCTCCACTCCACCCTCTCCCTTCCCCCCACTAACCCCTATCCCCGCTACCCCTTCCACCTCCCGCGACCTCCCCACACTCCCCCATCCCCCTCATTCCCTCCCCTGCACTCCACCCTCCTCCCCCACTCCCTCCTCCACTCCCATCCCCTCCCATCCCCCAAACCTTCATCTCCTGCTCCCCCATCCCCATCCCCATCCCTCCATCTCCAACCCCATCCCCATCCCCACCCCCACCCCCATAACCCCACCATCCCCATCATCCCCATCAACCCCATCTCCATCCCCATCCCCACCCCCCATTCCCCATCCCCCCTTCTCCATTCACCCTATCCCCATCACCCTCCCCCACTCCCCATTCCCCCTACACAACCATCTCCCACGCCACAGACTCCCCACTACCCCCGACCCCCCACTCTGCCTCCCCCTAATTCCCACATTCCCCCTACCTACCCATACCCCCTTCCCCCATCCCCCTGCCCCTACATCCCCATCCCCCTCCCTCTCCCTCTCTCTCCCCATCCCCACTCCCCCCCCCACCACAACTCCTCCTCCCCCTCCTACCCACTCCCCCTCCCCCTCCTACCCACTCTCCCCTGCCCTCCTCTCCAATCCCCCTCCTCTACTCCCCAATCCCGCTTCTCCCACTCCACCCTCCCCCTCCCCCCACACCCCCCTCCAGCTACCCCCCACTGCCCCCGACCTCCCACTCCCCTCCCTCTACAACCCCTCACCCTCCCCCACTCTCCCCTCCCCACACTCCCCCCTCCCCCCTCCCCCTCCACCCCACTCCTCTCCCCTCACTCCACCACTCGCCCTCCCCTGTCCCCCTCCACCTTTCCCCCACGTCTTCTCCCCCTCCCTCTCCCCATCCTACACCCCCTCCCCCTCCATCCCAAAACCGTCCCCATTCCCTCCCCCCTCCATCCCCACTCCCCTCTCCTCCCACTTCCCCGCCCTCTCCCCCCAAGCCCCCTCCCCCCCAATCCAGCCTCCCCTTCCTCTCTCACTCCCCTTCCCCCCCCACTCCCCCATCCCCCTACCCCCACTCCTCCCTCCCCCTCCTCCATCACCCCTCATCCCCATGCCCCCCACCCCCCATCCCCCTCCATCCCCATCCCCCCTCCCTCCCCCTCTCTCTCCCTCTCCCCCAATCCCCCCTCCCCCTAACCACATTCCTCCTCCCCCTCCACCCACTCCCCCATCCTGCCAACTCAGGCTTCCCACCCACACCCCCTCCCTCCGACTCGCCCTTTCTGCCCACTCCCCGCTCCCGCTCATATCCCCTAGCTCCCATTCCCTCCCCATCCACCTCATCATCCTCCCCCTTATCCCCCTCCTCCTCCACCCCATCGACCTCCCCAATCCCCATCCACCTTCACCTCCCCCATCCGAATTCCCCTCCCCCACAATCCCCAACCACTCCACCCAACCCCCTCCCACCCGACACTGTCCACATCCACATCCCCCATGGCTCCATCCTCCCTCCTACTAACACCCCCCCTACCCACCCACCCCCATCCCCCCTTCCCCCATCCCCTCTCCTTCCCCACCCTCCACCCCATCCATCCCCGCCTCTCTCACTCTCCCTCCCCTCACTGACCCTCTCACTCCCCCTCCCCTCTCACTCCCCCTCCCCTTTCCTCTCACTCCCCTTCCCACAACTGTCTCACTTCCCCTCCCCGCCTCTCTCACTCCACGTCCCCTCCCGCCTCGCTCCCCCTCCCATCCTCTCTCGCTCCCCCTCCCCTCCCCTCTCACTCTCCCACCCCTCTCGCTCTCCCTCCCCTCTCACTCCCCCTGCCCTCTCAGTCCCCCTCCCCTCCGCTCTCACTCTCCCTCCCCCTCACCCTCCTTCCCCACTCAATACCCCTCCCATCTCACCCTCCCTCCACTCCTCTCTCACTCTCAAACTCCCTCCCCTCTCACTCTTCCTCCACCCTCACTCTTCCTCCGCTCTCACTCCCCCTCCCCCTCACTCCCCCTCCCCTGCCCTCTCTCTCACTCCCCCTCCCCTCTCGCACCACCTCCCTTCACCTCTCGCTCCCCCTCCCCTCTCCTCTCATTCCCCCCCTCTCCCTTCAATCTCGCTCCCCTTCCCCTGTCACTCCCCATCCCTTCCCCTCTCAGTTTCACTCTCCCTCCCCTCTCACTCCCCCTCCCCCCTCCACTCCCATCCCCTCCCCCTTTCCCTCCCCTCCCCACTCGCTACCCTTTCCCTCCCCTCCCCTCTTGCTCCCCCTCCCCCCCTTTCTCCTCTCATGCCACTCCCCTCCCCTCTCATTCCTCCTCCCCTGCCTCCCCTCTCACTCCTCATCCATTTCCCCTCCCCTGCCCTGCCCTCACCCTTACCTTCCCCTCTCCTCTCACTCCCAACCCCTACCCTCTCCTCTCGATCCCTCTCCCCTCCCGCTCCTCTCGCTCCCCATCCACTCCCACTCCCCTCTCAATCCCCCTCTCCTCACCTCTAACTCCGCCTCCCCTCCCGTTCCCCTCCCCACCTCGCCCCCTTCCCCTCCACTCTCCCCACCCTTCCTCTCCCCTCTCAATCTCCCTCCACTCCCCCTCCCTCTCCCCTCTCACTCCCCCTCAGCTCCCCGCCCCTCTCACTCCCCCTCCCCTCCCCTCTCCCTCCCACTCCCCTCCCCTCTCACTCCCCTTCCCCTCCCCTCTCCCTCCCACTCCCCTCCCCTCTCACTCCCCTTCCCCTCCCCTCTCCCTCCCACTCCTCCTCACCTCTCACACCCCCTCCCCTCCGCTCTCACTCTCAAACTCCCTCCCCTCTCACTCTTCCTCCCCTCTCACTCCCCCTCCCACTCACTCCCCCTCCCACTCAGTCGCCCTCCCCTGCCCTCTCACTTTCACTCTTCCCGCCCTGCTCACTCCCCCACCCCTCCTCGCACCTCTCACTCCCCCTCCCCTTCTTCTCACTCTCCCTCCCCCTCACTCCCCTTGTCCTCACCTCTCACTCTACCTCTGCCTCCTCTATCACTCCCCCTCATCTCCCCTCACTCCACCTCCCCTTCCCTCTTGCTCTGCCTCCCCTCCCTTCTCCTCTCGCTCCCCATCCCCTCCCCTTTCACACCCTCTCCCCTCTCACTACCCCTCTGATCTCCTCTTGCTCCCCCACCCGTCCCCTCTCACTCCCCCTCCCCTCCCCTCTCATCTCGCTCGCCATCCCCCTCACTTCCCCTTCCCTCTGACTCCCCCTTCTCTCTACTCTCACTCTGAGTCTTACTCTCCCTCCCCTCTCACTTCCCCTTCCCTCGCCCTCACTCCCCCTCATCTCCCCTCTCACTCCCCCTACCCTCCCCCTCCCTTCCCCTCTCACTCCCCTTCCCCTCCCCTCTCCTCTCATTCCCCCTCCCCCGCCTCGCTCACTCCCCCTCTTCTCCCCTCTCTCTCCCCCCTCCCCTCAAGTCTGCTCTCCCTCCCCGGCCCCTCCCCTCTCCCCCTCTCCCCCTCCCCTCCCCTCCCCTGCACTCCCTCTCCTCTCTCGCTCGTCCTCCCCCTCCAGCATCACACCCCTACCCTCCCTTCTCACAGCCCCTACCCTCTCAGTCCCAAAAGCCTCCTGACTCACTCCCCCTCCCCTCCCCTCCCCTCTCCTCTCGCTCCCCCCTCCCCTCCACTCTCGCACTCCCTCCCCCTCACTCCCTCCCTTCTCAACCCCTCTTCCCTCCCCATCACTCCCCCTCCCCTCCCTACTTGCTCCCCATCCCATCCCCTCTCGTTCCCACTCCCCTCCCCTCTCGTTCTCCCTCCCCTCTAGTCCCTGTCCCCTCTCACTCCTCCTCCCCTCTTCTCTCATTCTCAAACTCCTTCTCCCTCAATCCCCCTCCCCTTCCCTCTCGCACCACCTCCCCTCACCTCTCGCTCCCCCTCCCCTCTTCTCTCATTCCGCCTCCTGTCTGCCTCCCCTCTCACTCCCACTCCCCTCTCATTCTCCCTCCCTTCCCCTCCCAGTTTCACTCTCCATCCCCTCTCACTCTCCCTTCCTCTCACTCCCCCTCCCCACCCCATCCACTCCCATCCCCTCACCCTTCCCCTCCCCTCCCCACTCACTCCCCCTTGCCTCCCCTCCCCTCTCACTCCCCCTCCCCTCCTTCATCCTCTCGTGCCCACTCCCCTCCGCTCTCACTCCCCCTCCGCTCTCACTCCCCTCACCTCCCCTGTCACTCCGCATCCATTCCCCCTCCCCTGCCCTGCCCTCACCCTTCCCCTCCCCTCTCCTCTCGATCCCCCTCCCCTCTCGCTCTCCCACCCCTCTCATTCCCCCTCCCCTCTGCTCTCACCCTCCCTTCCCTCTCACTACCCCTCCCTCACTCCCTCTACCCTACCCTCTCACTCTCATTTTCCCTCCCCTCACACTCTCCCTCCCCTCACACTCCCCCTCCCCTCTCACTCTCCCTCCCCTCACTCCCCCTCACTCCCCCTCCCCTCCCCGCACCCTCACACCCCCTCCCCTCCCTCCCACTCCCCCTCCCCTCCCTCTCTCGCCCCCTCCCCTCCCTCTCACGCCCCCTCCACTCCCTCTCACTCCCCCTTCCCCCTCTCACTCCCCGTCCCCCTCACTCCCTTCCCCTCCCCTCTCCCTCCCACTCCCCTTGCTCTCCCTCCACTCTAGTCCCCCTCCCTCTCGCTCCCCCTCCCCTCTCACTCCCCCTCCTCTCTCACACCCTTCCCCTCCGCTCTCACTCTGAAACTCCCTCCCCTCTCAATCTTCCTCCCCTCCTTCCCCCTCCCCTTCCCCCTCCCCTTCCCCCTCTCCTTCCCCTTCCCCTCCCCTCTCACTCCCCCTCCTCTCTCCTCTCACTCGCCCTCCCCTCCCCTCTCACTCGCCCTCCCTTCCCCTCTCACACCCTCTCACTCCCCTTCCCCTCACTGCCCCTCTCACAACCCCTCTCCTCCCCTCTCACTACCACTCCCTTCTCCTCTCAATCCAACTCCCCTCCTGTCTCACTCCCCCTCCGCTCCCCTTTCACCTCCTCCCTTCCCTTCTCCTCTCACTCCCCCTCCCCTCTTACTCCCCCTCCCCTCTCACTCGCCCTCCCTTCTCCTCTCAATCCAACTCCCCTCCTGTCTCACTCCCCCTCCGCTCCCCTTTCACCTCCTCCCTTCCCTTCTCCTCTCACTCGCCCTCCCCTCTCACTCCCCCTCTCCTCTCTCACTCTCACTCTACCTCCCCTCTCACGCTCCCTCCCCTCTCACTTCCCCTATCCTTCCCTCTCACTCCCCCTCCCCTCCTTGCTCCTCTCACTCCCCCTCCTCTCCCCACTCACTCCCCCTCCCCTTTCACGCCCCCTATTCTCCCCTCTCACTCTCCCTCCCCTCCCTGCACCTCCCCTCCCCTCTCCCTCCCCCTCCCCTTCCCACTCCCCTTCCCCCTACCCTTCCCCCTCCCCTCTCACTCCCCCTCCCCTCTCCTCTCACTCACCCTCCCCTCTCCTCTCACTCACCCTCCACCTCCTCTCATTCCCCCCCCCACCCCTCTCCTCTCGGTCCCCCTCCCTCACCTCCCCTCTCATTCCCCATCTCCTCCCCTTCCCCTCCCCTCTTCTTCCCCTCCCCACTCACTCACCCCCTCCCCCTCCCCTCCCCCTCACTCCCCTTCCCCTCCCCTCTCACTCCCCCTCCCATCCCCTCCTACTCCCCCTCCCAGCCCCTCTGATTCCCTCTCACCTCCCCTCCCCACTCACTCCCCCTCTCCTCCGCTCTCACTCTCCCTCCCCTCTCACTCCTCCACCCCTCTCACTCCCTCTCCACTCCCCTCTCACACCCCCTCCCCTCCCCCTGACTCCCCCTCCCCGCCCCTCTCACTCCCTCTTCCCTCCCCTCCCCTCCCCACTCACTCCCCCTTCCCTCTTCTCTCACTCCCCATCCCCTCTCACTCCCCCTCCCCTCTCACTCTGCTCCCCTCTCACCCCCTCCACCCTTCGCCTCTCGCTACCCATCCCCTCCCCTCTCCCTCCCCCTCCCCTCTTCACTCACTGTCCCTCCGCCTCCTCTCACTACCACTCCCCTCTCCTCTCACTCCCCCTCCCCCTCCTGTCTCACTCCCACTCCGCTCCCCTTTCACCCCCTCCCCTCCCTTCTCTTCTCACTCCCCCTCCCCTCCTCTCTCACACCCCCCCTCCCCTCTCACTCTCCCTCCCCTTCCTGCTCCTCTCACTCTCCCTCTCCTTCCCGCTCCTCTCACTTCCCTCCCCTCTCCTCTCACTCCCCCTCCTCCTCCTCTCTCACTCCCCCTCACCTCCCCTCACTCTGCCTCCCCTACCCTCTCGTTCCCCTTCCCCTCCCTGTCCCTCTCACACCCCGTCTCCTCCTCTCTCACAACCACTCCCCTCTCCTCTCACTCCCCCTCCCCCTCCTGTCTCACTCTCCCTCCGCTCCCCTCCCTTCTCCTCTCACTCCCCCTCCCCTCTTACTCCCACTCCCCTCTCACTCCCCCTCCCCTCTCACTCGCCCTCCCCTCTCAATGCCTCTCCCCCCTCACTCCCCCTATCCTCCCCTCTCACTCCCCCTCCTCTCTCACTCTTCCTCCTCTCTCCTCTCTCTGCCCCTTCCCCTCCTGTCATCCCCGCTTCCCACCCCTCTCGCTCCCCCTCCCCTCCTCTCTCGTGCCCCCTCCCCTCTCACCCCCTCCCCCTCACTCTTCCCCTCCCCTCTCACCCCCTCCCCTCCCCTCAACCCCCTCCCCTCCCCCTCCCCTTCCCACCCCCTTCCCATGTCCTTCCCCTCTGCTCTCACTCCCCCTGCCCCTCCCCTCTCCCTCCCTCACCCTCCCGTCTCACTTCCCCTCCCCACTCACTCCCCCTCCCCCTCACTCCCCCACCCCTCCCCTCTCACAGCCCCTCCCTTCTCCTCTCGTCCCCCTCACTCCCTCTCACCTCCCCTCTCACTTCGTCCTCCCCTCTCGCTCCCCCTCCCCTCTCGTTCCCCCTCCCCTCCCTTCTCTTCTCGTCCCCCTCCCTGTCCCACTGACTGTCCCTCCCCTCCCCTTTCACACCCCCTGCCCTCTCACTCCCCCTCCCTTCTCCTCTCTCTCCCCCATCCCCTCTTGTCACACTCCCCCTCCCCCTCACTTCCCTTCCCCTCCCCTCTCACTCCCCCTACCCCTCCCCCTCCCTTCCCCTTCCTTCTCGCTCCCCGTCCCCTCTCACTCCCCCTCGCTCCCCCTCCCCTTCCCTCCCCCTTCCCATGTCCTTCCCCTCCCCTTTGTCACCCCCTCCCCTCTCACTCCCCATCCCATCTCACTCCCCGGCCCTCCTCTTCCTCTCTTCCCTTCCCCTCCCCTCCCCCACGTCTTCCCCTCCCCTCCCCTCACACTCACCCTCCCCTCGCCTCTCACTCCCCTCCCGTCGCCCCTTGCTCCCCTCTCCCCTCTCACTCCCTTTTCCCTCACCCCTCATTCCCCTCCCCTCCCCTCCCCCCCACTTCCCATGTCCTTCTCCTCCCCTCTGTCTCCCCCTCCCCTCCCCTCTCACTCTCCATCCCCTCTCATTCCCCCTCCCCCTCCCCCTCACTCCCCCACCCCTCCCCTCTCACACGCCCTTCCCTCCCCTCTCACTACCCATCCCCTCCCCGGCCCATCACTCACCCTCCCCTCCCCTCCCCTCTCACTCCCCCTCCCCGACTCTCTCTCCCCTCACCTGCCCCCTCCCCTCTCGCGCCCCCTCACTCCTCCTCCCCTAACCACCCCTCTCACTTCCCCTCCCCTCCCCTCTCACTCCCCCTCCCCTCCCCTCTCACTCCATCTCCCCTCCCCTCTCACTCTCTCTCCCGCTCCTGTCTCACTCACCCTCCACCCCTCTCGCTCCCACTCCCCTCCCCTTTTGCTCCCCCTCCCCTCCCTTCTCCTCTCGTCCCCCTCCCCTCCCCTCTCACTCCCCCTCCCCTCTCACTCACCCTCCCATCCCCTCCCGTCCCACGTCTCCTCCCCTTCCCTTCTATCCCCCACACCTCTCTTCCCTTCTCACTCCCCCTCCCCTCCCCCATTCCCCTCGCACTCTCCCTGTCCTCCCCTCCCACTCCCCCTCCCCTCCCCTCCCCTTTTGCTCCCCCTCCCCTTCCCTCTCTTCTTGCTCCCCCTTCCCTCCTCTCCCCTTTCTCTCTCCCCCTCCCCTCCTCTCTCTCCCCCTCCCCTCCCCTCTCCTCTCGCTCCCCTCCCCTTCACTCCCCTCCACTCTCGCGCCCCCTCCTCTCTCATTCCCCTTCCGCTCTCACTCTCCCTCCCCTCTCACCCCCTTCCCCTACCCGCGCATCTCACTCCCCATCCCCTCCCCTCTCACTCCCCCTCCTCTCCCCTCTCACTCCCCCTCCTCTCAGTCTGCCTCCCCTCTCCTCTCTCTGCCCCTCCCCCTCCTGTCTTACCCACTTTCCACCCCTCTCGCTCCCCCTCCCCTCCCCTCTCGCACCCCCTCCCGTCTCCTCTCCTCTCGCTCCCACTCCCCTCCCCTCTCGCACCCCCTCCCGTCTCCTCTCCTCTCGCTCCCACTCCCCTCCCCTCTCGCACCCCCTCCCGTCTCCTCTCCTCTCGCTCCCACTCCCCTCCCCTCTCGCGCCCCCTCCTCTCTCATTTCCTCTCCCCTCTCACATCCCTCCCCTCTCACATCCCTCCCCTCTCACAGTCCTCCCCTCTCCCTCCCCTCTCACCCCCCTCCCCACCCACCCCTCTCACTCCCCATCCCCTCTCCTCTCAATCCCCCTCCCCTCCCCTCTCACTCTCACTCTCACTCTCCCTCCCCTCTCTCTCCCCTCCCCTACCCACCCCTCTCACTCTCCATCCCCTCCCCTCTCACTCCCCCTCCTCTCCCCTCTCACTCCCCCTCCTCTCCACTCTCACTCCCCCTCCTCTCTCACTCCACCTCCCCTCCCCTCCCTCACTTCCCTCCCCTTCCCCTCCACTGCCCTCTCACTCTCCCTCCCATCCTCTCTCACTCCCCCTCCCATCCCCACCCCTCTTACTACCCCTCCCCGCCCCTCTCCCTGCCCCTCCCCTCCCCTCTCACACCCCCTCGCCTCTCACTCCCCCTCCCCTCCCTTCCCCTCCCCTCTCATTCCCCCTCCCCTCTCATTCCCCCTCCACTCTCACTCCCCCTCCCCTCTCACAGCCCCTCCCCTCTCACACCCCTCCCCTCTCACTCTTCCTCCCCTCTCACTCCCCCTCCCCTCCCCTCTCACTCCCCCCCTCTCCACTCACTCTCTCCCACTCCTGTCTCACTCTCCCTCCACGCCTCTCGCTCCCACTCCCCTCCCCTTTTGCTCCCCTTCCCTTCCCTCTCCCCTCACTCTCCCCTCACTCACCCTCCCCTCTCACTCTCCGTCCCCTCCCCTCTCACTCCCCCTCACCTCTTACTCCCTCTCCCCTCCCCTCACTCCCCCTCCCATCCTATCCCGTCCCCCTTCCCCTCCCCTTCCGTCCCTTGCCCCACATCTCCCCTCCCCGCTCACTCCCCATCCCCTCTCACTCCCCCTGCACCTCTTCTCTCACTACCCCTCCCCCCTCCCACTCCCCCTCCCCTCCCTTCTCGCTCCCCCTCCCCTATCCTCTTGCTCCCTCTCCCCTTCCCTCTCTTCTCGCTCCCCCTCCCCTCTTACTCCCCCTCGCCTCTCACTCCCCCTCCCCTCTCACTCCCCCTCCCCTCCCCTCCCCTCCCCTTCCCTCCCCCTGCCCTCCCCCTCACTCCCCCTCCCCCTCCCCCTCACACCCCTCACCTCCCCAAACATCCCTATCCACTCCCCCTCCCCCTCCCCTTCACCTCTCCCACCCTCTCCCCTCCTCCCCCTCTCCTCCCCTTCTCTCCCTCCTCCACTCCCCCATCCCCCTCCCCTCCATAACCAATTCTTTTTCCTACATTTAGGAGTACATATCAGTAAATCACTTTACTAACTCTCCTAACTATCTTGCAGGGGCCACTGAATTTCGCTTTCAGGGGTTCAGCCTGTAAAGTTAATAATACCAATACTTCATCTCCTTCTTGGAATGTTCTAGTTGTGGTATGTTTGCCTGCCCTTACTTTCATTTTGGCCTGGGAAATTTTTAAGTGTCTTGTGCTACATGCTCATGTGACTCTTTCTAGAAACATGGACACATAAGCCAACATGGAGGATTCATCTTTCTGCTTTAGGAACTTTTCCTTAATCACTTTTAATGGGCCTCTTATTTCATGACCATAGATCAATTCGAATGGACTAAATCCAGTCGATTCATTGGGAGAATCTCTGGTAGAAAATAGTAAGAAATCTAATCCTTTGTCCCAATAGGTCTTATTGTTTTGAGAGTCTGATGGTATCTCTCTAAATCTCCCTATGTCTGTGAGTGATAGGTGGTAGCCTTTAGTTGTTTGATACCCAAATTGCTGATTATAGCCTGGAAAATTTTAGACATGAAATTAGAACCTTGGTCAGATTGCTTTTCAATTGGTAGCCATAATGAGTGAAAAACTGAGTTTACTTTTCCACTACCGCCTTAGCTTAAAGGAATAGCTTCTGGAAATTGGATTGTCATATTCATGATTGTAAGGATATACTGATGTCCTGCTTTCGTTTTGGGTAATGGTCCTACACCACTTACTAATACCCAACTGAACAATCCTTCAAAAACTGGTGTGGGTATTAAAGGTGCTGGTTTGACTACATGTTGAGGTTTACCTATTACCTGACATGTATATGTACTTGCCACATTCCGTTCTCTCAGGTCCAACCCTGACATTGTCATCAAACCCGCTGACAAGGATGGTGCTGTTGTTGTCTGGCGCACTGACCTCGACCTCGTGGAGGCTGAATGTCAACTCACAGACACTTCCTCCTACCACCCCCTGGACCATGACCCCACCACTGAACATCAAGCCATTGTTTCCAGAACTGTCACTGACCTAATCTCCTCTGGAGATCTTCCCTCCACAGCTTCCAACCTCATAGTTTCCCAACCTTGGACGGCCTGCTTCTAACTCCTATCCAAAATCCACAAGCAGATCGTGTCAGCCTGTTCCTGCCCCACGGAACTCATTTCTTGTTACCTTAACTCCATTCTCTCTCCCCTTGTCCAGTCTCTTCCCCCCCTACATCCGCGATTCCTCTGACACCCTACATCATATCAACAATTTCCAGTTCCCTGGCCCCCAACCGCCTCCTCTTCACCATGGACATCCAATCCCTCTACACCTCCATCCCCCACCAGGATGGTCTGAGGGCTCTCTGCTTCTTCCTCGAACAGAGGCCCGAACAATCCACATGCACCACTACTCTCTCCTCCGTCTGGCTGAACTTGTTCTCTCACTGAACAATTTCTCCTTAAACTCGTCTCACTTCCTCCAAATAAAAGGTCTGGCTATGGGTACCCGCATGGGCCCCAGCTATGCCTGTCTCTTTATGGGGTATGTGGAACATTGCTTGTTCCTGTCCTACTCAGGCCCCCTCCCACAACGCTTTCTCCGGTACATCGATGACTGCTTCGGTGCTGCTTCATGCTCTCATCTGGATCTGGAAAAATGTATTAATTTTGCTTCCAATTTCGACCCCTCCACCATTTTCACATGCTCCATCTCTGACACTTCCCTTCCCTTCCTTGACCTCTCTGTCTCAATTTCTGGTGATAGACTGTCCAACAATATTCATTACAAGCCTACCGACTCCCACAGCTCCCTCGACTACAGCTCCTCACACCATGCTTCCTGTAAGGACTCCATCCCATTTTCTTAGTTCCTTCACCTCCGTTGCATCTGTTCTGATGATGCCACTTTCAAAAACAGTTCCTCTGACATGTCTTCCTTCTTCCGTAACCGAGGTTTTCCACCTACTGTGGTAGACAGGGCTCTCAACTGTGCCTGGCCCATCTCCCGCGCATCTGCCCTCACACCTTCCTCTCCCTCCCAGAACCATGATAGGGTCCCCCTTGTCCTCACTTATCACCCCACCAGCCTTCGCAATCAAAGGATCATCCTCCGCCATTTCTGCCAACTCCAGCATGATGCCACCACCAAACACATCTTCCCTTCACCCCCCACCCCCGGCGGCATTCCACAGGGATCGTTCCCTCCAGGACACCCTGATCCACTCCTCCGTCACCCCCTACACTTCAACCCCCTCCCACGGCACCTTCCCATGCAAACGCAGAAGGTGCAACACCTGTCCCATTACTTACCCTCTCCTCACCGTCCAAGGCCCAAACACTCCTTTCAAGTGAAACAGCATGATCCAGACCTCCCTGTCGCTTGCCATTTCAACACACCACCCTACTCTCATGCCCACATGTCCCTCCTTGGCCTGCTGCAATGTTCCAGTGAAGCTCAACGCAAACTGGAGGAACAGCACCTCATCTTCCGACTAGGCACTTTACAGTCTTCCGGACTTAATATTGAGTTTAACAACTTTATATTGTGAACTCTCTCGTCGATCCCCAACCCCTTTCTGAACCCCCTTTTTCCAATAATTTATCATTTTTTATATATATTTTTATATATATTTTTCTTTTCCCACCTATTTCCATTATTTTTAAATGTATTTCCATCCATTGTTTTATCTCCACCTTTTAGCCTATTTCGATCCCTTTCCCCCAGCCTACCCCTACTAGGGCTATCTGTACCTTGCTCGTCCTGCTTTCTACCCTTAATGTCGTCATTAGCACATTCCTTAGCTAATATCACCATTGCCAACACCCCTTTGTCCTTTTGTTTATGACATCTTTGGCAACATCTTCTTTGCCTCCACTTTTTCTCTGGCCCTCTATCCAGCTCTACCTGTCCCACCCCCCTTCAAACAGCTTATATTCCACCTCATTTCTATATTTCTTAGTTCTGATGAAGAGTCATATGGACTCGAAACATTAAATGTATTCCTCTCCGTAGATGATGTCAGACCTGCTGAGTTTTTCCAGTTATATTTGTTTTTGTTTCAGATTTCCAGCATCCGCAGTACTTTACTTTTATCTGACTTGTATGACACATTTAACAGAATTGCACTACATCCTTATGAAGTCTCTGCCTGTTTATCGATGCCTGAGTTTTCCATATTCCTACATGTCCTGCCGTAGGGATTTCATGTGCTACTTGCACTATCTCCTTACGACATTTGGACAGTACCACTATCTGATGAACAACCATCCATTCCTCATCCGTTCCCTCATCAGAACTCTGTTTTTAAGGTAATAGCTCTCCAGAACTCCTTCAACCTCAGTTTCATTGTGAACTGACTGCTAACTTGTTTAACTCTGGATCTGCTTTCTGAGCCTCAATTAACGAAGTCATGCCAAACACTTCCTTTATATTATCCTCAACCTTAAGGAAAGTTTTGTCTACTTTAACATCTGCTCGTGATATTACTTTGACCTCTGGTGTTGGACTTTGTTTAGCCATTGCTCTGGTCACCACACAGGACTGAAAAATACCAGGAACTTGTCCTTGTAACTGCTCCGTCTCTTTAGTCTCCTTCGGACTTTCCGTAATTATGGGCGAAACTATAACCTTCACTCCTGCCAAATCATTCCCCAGGAGTAACTCAACTCCATCCACAGGTAATTTCTTAAACACTCCTACAACCACTGATCCAGACAACAAATCACAGTCCATTTGCACTTTGCACAATGGAACTGGGATATACTCTCCACTTATTCTTTTTACCAATACTTTAACTTCCATTGAACTCGCTGGAGGGAAAACTAGGTCCTGCTCCAGCAAAAGGGTTTTATTAGCTCCTGTGTCCTTTAATATAGTTATGGGTTTAGCTGCATCATTTGATGAATAAGGGATTATCTTTCCTTTAGACAAAAACCCTTTGTATCTCTCATCTATCTTACTCACTTCACCTGCATTCACAGCAGTGTTTACCTCCAGACCCTTATTTGTAGTTAAAACTACAATTTGATCTGTGGCATTTTCTTTTTGAGTTCCCTTTTCAGACTCATTCCTACAAACTCCAATAAGTCCCATGGGCTTCCCTTGCAACTTTCAGCATTCTGAATGAATGTGTCCCACTTTATTACAATGGAAACACTTAGGCCTTCAAGTTTCACCTCCATCCTCAGTACCTTCCTTCCTGGTCTGGGGAGATCTCAAGGTATTCCCAGCTATTCATTCTTTACGCTGGCTACTTGCCTTCCTTTCACTCTCCCACTTACTATCATTTTCAAATTTATGGGGGTGATAGAAAAAAGATTCTGTTTTATGGATCAGCTCATAATCATCAGCCATTACTGCTGCCTGTCTAGTATTTGCAACCCTTTGGTCTTCACCATTAGTTCTTATTACAGAAGGTAGGGAGTTTTTAAATTCTTCCAAGAGATTGGTCCCCCTCAGAACTTCATAGGTAGTTTAAACTCCTAATGCTTGTATCCACCTGTCAAAACTACTTTGCTTAATGCTTTCAAATTCAATATAAGTTTGTCCAGGCTGTTTCCTTAATTTCGAAACTTTTGTCTGTATGCTTCAGGGACCAACTCATATGCACTCAAAATGGCCTTTTTCATCATATCATAATCCCTAGAAACCTCCTGTCAGTGAAGCATAAATTTCCTGTGCTCTACCTGTCAATTTGTTGTGCATGGAAAATGTCCAGTTTTCCTTTGGCCAGCTCTTCTATTTAGCTATCTTCTCAAATGAAAAAAAGAATGATTCAACATCCCTTTCCTCAAATTTTGGAAGAGCTTGTACAAATTTAAACATCTCCCCACTGGGTTCTGATTTGGAAATAAGTCTTGCATCACCTCCTGGTGTCTCTTTTTTAACTGTTAGCATTCTAAGCTGGAATTCTCTGTCTTTCTGTCTTTCTCTTTCTGTTCTTTCGCGTTCAAGTATATGTTTCTCCATTTCTAACTTTGCCATTTCTAATTCCCCCTGGAGATCAAGTTTTCGCATTTCCATTTTTCTTTCCTGTCCTTTTTTCTAATTCCCTTTCTTGTTTTCTTTCTCTCTCCTACCTTTCTGCCTGATCCCTTTGGAATGACCTTTCTCTTTCCTTTTCTTTTTCTTCTGCTTCTTGTTCCAATGTTTTTATTTGCACCTGAATTTGAGCCCATTCCAATGTACCACCCCTTGGAGAACTCGGTCTCTCAGGTATTCCTTCCAATTTCAAATGTTGTGCCATCTCTTCAATTATCTCTGCCTTCCTAGTTTTGGCAGGCAATCCTACTCTTAATTTACTTACCAATTCAATTAACCTGGCTTTTGGGATCCCTTGTAAAATTGTCAGGGACATCTCTTCTAGTTGCAGGAAAGCTTTAGCAGTTTCCAGGGCCATCTTATTTTGATAGTACTAATCTGGTGTTTCCTTTTAGCTTTTATTACTTACTAAATCTACACCCAAATTATCATTGTCTTTGGTTCCAAAATATCCTGGATCTGAGCCCCCAAACTTTGTTATGACCCACTGGGGATAGAGCGCTGTAATATCAACTGTTCCCTGAGTCGTGACAAATATGAAAAAGTTTGATCAAACCACCAAATTGCCCTAAGTTGTACCTAACTGTTTAATTTAGGTTAACAGAATACAAGCACCAGGTTTGTAAACTTAACAAGTAAATAACTGTTTATTGAACAAACAGTCGTTAACCAGTGGCAAAAGAAAGAAACATGAACTGCTAATTTCTAACGCTATAATTTAAACTCTATCCCTTTCTTAAATCCTTATACACACATATACAAGACACATAAGAAACACAAAAACATGGGCAAAAGTTTTATCTTGGTGGGCGGGTGCACGCCCGACCTGCTTGAACAAAAATGGCGTACATTAATGTCAGGCGAGCGTCCTGATGTCAATGTGCAGTCGCATGATATTTTGGTCGGTGGGCATGCGCTGGAGTCAGCAGCATGCCTGCCGACAATTAAAAGGCCTATTAAGGTCATTCACAAGGTTATTAAAAGAAAATTTTCGCTGTCCATCCAACCTTACAGGTGAAATGGCCAAGTGGCCTTTGCACTTTTTAGGAAACCTCATCCAGTCACATGAGGGGACATGTTTTATTACAGTTTTCATATCTTTATTTTTTATTTGAAAACTCTTCATCTCCCTGAGGCAGCTGCATGCCTCAGGGAGATTGTCAAGCACACACTCACACGTACGCGCAAAGTTCACGGTCGCCCCGCTTGCCCTCCTCCCCCCTGCCTGCACAGGTAGCACTGAGTGCTGCTGCTCGCGTTTCACGCTGGGCTGGCCTTAACTGGCCCACCAGTGTGAAATCGCCTTCCGACTTCGATAGCGGGTGGAGGTCAGCTTCCTGGCTGCACCCGCTCACCCCGCCGAGCCCGCCCAACAAGGGCTAAATTCTGCCCATGGATTTTAAGGTGGGATAAAACAGTTCAATAGCACCAATTCTAGAGTACAAGTTGATTTTGATCGATGTCTTCCAAATTCCTTTCAGTTCTTGTTCATGACACAAGGTGGTCTTCCAGCACTTTCAGTTTTTAGTTCACTGATTGAGCTCCTGCCTTTCAATGTCTCTAATAGTGATTTTCCCCTTTGCCTCTTGACAGGGGTTTTCAGAGAGAGCAGGTTAAAGAGGTATGAGGAAAAGAAGCCAGCTAGCTATTCTTGTAGGATTACTGGAATCTTACACAAACAGGAGAGAGAGGTTTAGGCTCTTTTCCCTTTCCTAGGAGCTATTCAGCTGTACTGCTTCTCTCACAACACCTGGTCACCTGGTCAGGGGCCAATTGAAACATTGTTGCTAGGCAGCTCCATTGGTCCAAGACTCCTTTCTGGCATCATTCTGTCTTTCATGGTACACTCTGTTCTAGGACTGCAATATTGTATGTATCTCTCATCCTTTTCCAGTGGACATGTCTTTCAACCTGCAGCCATTGTAATTTGAATCCACAGTCCAACAGAAAATAAAAAGATATGTCCTTTACAACAGTCCAACAGAAACAAAAATATATGTTCCTTACACCTTCCTCCTCTCCCCCTACTACCATTCTCCTCCCCAACTCACCTTCCCCATCCCCCTGTTCCCTTCTTTCCTCTCCCCCTCGTCATCTCCTTCCTCACTCCCTCAGCCCCTCCCCTTTAACCCCTCCCCTCTTCCGTTCCCCCCCTCCCCATCACCTTCCCTTCCACCTCCCATTCCCCCTCCCCGTCCCTTTCCCCCTGCCCCTTCCCCCTCCCTTTTCCCCAACACTTCCACTCCCCTTTCCCCCTGCCCCTTCCCCCTCCCCTTTCCCCACCCATTCCTCCTCCCTCCTCTCCCCCTCCCCTTCCCTCCTCTCCCCGCCCTTCCCCCTCCCCTTCCCTCCTCTCCCCCTCCCCTTCCTTCCTCTCCCCCTCCCCTTCCCTCCTCTCCCCTTCCCTCCTCTCCCCCTCCCCTTCCCTCCTCTCCCCCTCCCCTTCCCTCCTCTCCCCCTCCCCTTCCTTCCTTTCCCCCCTTCCCTCCTCTTTTCCTCCCTCCTATCCCCTTTTCTTCTTTGCCCTTTCTCTCTCCTCTTCTCCCTCTCCCCTTCTCCCTCACCCTTCCCCCTCCCCCTCACCCTCCCACTTCACTCTCCCCCCTCGTCCACACCATTCCCTTCCCCCTCAGCCACACCACTCCCCAACACCCTTGCCCTCCCCCTCATTCTTCCCTGCCTCCTCCTCTCCCCCCAAACGTCCCCCTCCCTCTTTCCCCTCCCCTTTCCCCTCCCTAAACCCTCCACCCTCCCCCTCTCAGCGTCCATTCCCAAGTCACATTCCTCCTCCTTCACCCACCTCACCCCACTTCCCTCTCCATCTTCTCCACTCTCCACCCAATCCCAACTCCCCAGCTCCCCTTCCCCTTCTCTCCACTGCCCCTCCCCAATGCCCCTCCCCAGCCACACCCCACATCCCCTGGGCCTCTATCCCCTCCTCAGCACCTCCAATCAGCCCCCCTCTTCAGCCCCTCACCCAGCTCCCCATTCCCCCCTTGCACCCTCAGCCCCTACTCCCTCCTCCCCTGCTCACCCTAGCATTCCCACCCCCATGTCCCCTCTCCGCATCTCCCTCCCCATCCCCTTCACCCTCCATATCCCCCTCCCCTTCCTTTTCCCTCCCTCTTCCCCTTCCCCTTCCCCATCTAACAACTCCCCCTCCCTAGTGTCCCCCGCCTCAGCTCCCCCTCCCATCCGTCACTCCCCCCTCATACCCTCCTTTTCCCACTCCTCTTTCACTTTCCCCCTCTACTCCCTCCTCCACTCACCCACACACTCTCCACTACCCCTACCTCCACCCTACCCTCTCCACTCCCCCCACCCTACCCCTCTCCACTCCCCCACCCTACCCCTCCCCACTACCCCCCCATCCTAACCCCTCCCCTTCACCACATCCTAACCTCTCCCTATTCCCCCCACTCTGACACCTCCCCATTCCCCCACCCTAACCCCTCCCCATTCCACCCACCCAAACCTCTCCCACTCCCCAAACCCTGCCCCGCCCCTCCCTATCCCCTTTCCCCTCCCCCATGTCCTCCCCATCTTACCTTTGACCCCCAGGTCTCTCCCCTCCCCTCCCCACAACCCCATCAGCCCCTCCCAAGCTCTCCCCAATGCCTCCCCCTCCCCAAATCCCCTCCAACCCTGCCCGCACCCTCTCCCTCTCCCTCTCCGCCCCTTTCCCTACTTAGACCAGTATCTCAGGCCTCTGTGTATGGGACCACCTTCCTAGCCCCCCTTGCCCCTCGCTGCCTCCGCCTCTCCATTCTCGCTAACCCCTCCGTCCTCCCACCTGACCCACCACCCTCCCCTCTCCCCACTTCCTGAAACACCCTCCCCACCTCATCCGCCCGTCCTGAGCCTAACCGCCCCATTTCCCAGCCCTCCCATCCTCTCCCCCTCCCCAACCCTCTCTGCTCCCCTCCCCTTCTCCAGGCCCGTCCGCTCCCCTCCTCTACCCCTCCCCTCCCCGCTCCTCTACTCCACCCCTCCCCCAACCTCCTCCCTTCCTCTCCTCAAACCCTCCCCTCCTCACCCTCTCTCTCCCTCCTCTCTCATCTCTACTCCCCTTCCTCTGTCTCTCTCCTCTCCCCCTCCCATCCCATCCTCTCCCCTCCTCTCCCTCCCCTCCTCCCCCTCCCCTCCCCTCCCCTCCTCCCCCTCCACTCCACTTCCTCCCCACCAGTTCCTCTCAGTGCTCCCCCTATCTCCCCCAACCCTCCTCCTCCCTCCCCCTCCCTCTCCCCGCCCCCCCTCCCCCCTCCCTCTACCCCCCTCCCTCTCCCCTCCCTCCCTCTACCCCCCTCCCTCTACCCCCCTCCCTCTCCCCTCCCTCCCTCCCCGCTCCCTCTCCCCCCCCTCCCTCTCCCCCCCTCCCTCTCCCCGCCCTCTCCCCGTCCTCTCCCCTCCTCCCTCCCCCTCCCTCTCCCTCCCTCTCCCCTCCTTCCCTCCCCCTCCCTCTCCCCTCCTCCCTCTCCCCTCCCTCCCTCCCCCTCCCTCTCCCCCCTCCCTCTCCCCGCCCTCCCTCTCCCCTCCCTCCCCCCGCCCTCTCCCCGCCCTCCCTCCTCCCTCCCCCTCCCTCTCCCCTCCCTCCCTCCCCCCTCCCTCTCCCCCCCTCCCTCCCCCTCCCTCCCTCCCCCCTCCCTCTCCCCCCCTCCCTCCCCCCTCCCTCTCCCCGCCCTCCCTCCCCCGCCCTCTCCCCGCCCTCCCTCCCCCTCCCTCTCCCCGCCCTCCCTCCCCCTCCCTCTCCCCGCCCTCCCTCCCCCTCCCTCTCCCCGCCCTCCCTCCCCCGCCCTCTCCCCGCCCTCCCTCCCCCTCCCTCTCCCTGGCCTCCCTCCCCCTCCCCCGCCCTCTCCCTGCCCTCCCTCCCCCTCCCTCTCCCCGGCCTCCCTCCCCCTCCCTCTCCCTGGCCTCCCTCCCCCTCCCTCTCCCTGGCCTCCCTCCCCCTCCCCCGCCCTCTCCCTGTCCTCCCTCCCCTCCCTGCCCTCCCTCCCCCTCCCTCTCCCCGGCCTCCCTCCCCCTCCCTTTCCCTGGCCTCCCTCCCCCTCCCCCTCCCTCTCCCTGGCCTCCCTCCCCCTCCCTCTCCCTGGCCTCCCTCCCCCTCCCCCGCCCTCTCCCTGTCCTCCCTCCCCCTCCCTGCCCTCCCTCCCCCTCCCTCTCCCCGGCCTCCCTCCCCCTCCCTTTCCCTGGCCTCCCTCCCCCTCCCCCTCCCTCTCCCTGGCCTCCCTCCCCCTCCCTCTCCCTGGCCTCCCTCCCCCTCCCCCACCCTCTCCCTGTCCTCCCTCCCCCTCCCTGCCCTCCCTCCCCCTCCCTCTCCCCGGCCTCCCTCCCCCTCCCTTTCCCTGGCCTCCCTCCCCCTCCCCCTCCCTCTCCCTGGCCTCCCTCCCCCTCCCCCGCCCTCTCCCTGCCCTCCCTCCCCCTCCCTCTCCCTGGCCTCCCTCCCCCTCCCCCGCCCTCTCCCTGGCCTCCCTATCCCCTCCCTCTCTCCCCCTCCCTCTCTCCCCGCTCCCTCTCCCTGCTCCCCCTCCTCCCTCCCTCTCCCCCTCCCTCTCCCCTCACTCCCTCCCCCTCCCTCCCCCACCCCTCCCTCTCCCCGCCTTCCTCTCCCCACCCCCCTCCCCGCCCTCCCCCCTGCCCTCCCCATTCCCCTTCCCCTCCCCCATCCGCACCCTCCCCTCCCGCCCTCCCCTCCTCCTTCAAAACCCCTCCTTTCCTTCCCACCCCTCTCCTATCCTCCTTCCCACCCCCTCCCCTCCACCTTCCCATCCCCCTCCCCCTCTGTCCCATCCCATCTCCTCCTCCTCCCCCTCCATTCTTGTGTCCTATCCCCCTCCACCTCATTCCTGCCTCTCCTCCTCTCCCCCCACTCCTCTCCTCTCGCCTCCCCTCTCCTCCTTCTCCTCCTCCTATTTTCCCCTCCTCCTCCTCTCGCCCTCTTCTCCCTCTCTTCCCCTCACTACTCTCCCTCTTTCCCTCCGCCTCCACACCCCCACCCCTCCTCCCTCCCTCCTCTCCCCACCCACCCCTTCCCTTTCCCCTCTCCCTTTCCCCGCTCCCCCTTATCAGCTCTCCTCTTCCACTCCTCACCCTCCCTCTCCCCCTCCTCAGCCCCCTTCCCCTTCCACCATCCCCTTTTACCCTCTTCCTCCTCACCACCTTTCTCTTCACCCCCTACCCTCTTCACCCCTTCACCCACTTCCCCCTCCCCCATTCCACACACCCTCATTCTCTTCACCACCTTCCCCTCACCCTTCCCCAATCCCATTCCCCCACCCCTTCACCATTCCCCCTCCCCATTCTCCATCCCTGTTCCCTTCCCTACCCCTCTCCCCTCCCTTTCCCCACCCCTCCTTCCTCCCTCCCTTCTCTCCCCACCCACCCCTTCCTCCTCCCTTCTCCCCCTGCCCTACCCTCCCCTCCACTCCATCCCACCCAACCCCCCCTCTCCCCTTCCCCCACTCCCCCTTGTCAGCTCCCCTCTCCACCTCCTCAGGCCCCCTTCCCACTCCTCACCCACCCTCTCCCCCTCCTCAGCCCCCTTCCCCCTCCCCCTTTCCCTTCCCCACCCCTTTCCCCTCCCCTTCCCCTTCTCCCCTCTGCTCCCCTTTCCACCCTCTCCTCTTACCCCTCTCCCCCTTGTCAGCTCCCCTCTCTCCATCCTCAGCCCCCCTCCCCCACAGCCCCCCTCTCCCACTCCTCCCTCCCTCTCCCATTCCTCACCCCTTCCCCCTTCACGCCCTTCTCCTTCACCCCCTTCCTCTTTCACGCCCCCTTGCCCCTCACCATCTTCCTCTTCACCCCCTACCCCCTTCACCCCTTCACACACTTCCCCTTCCCCCATTCCACTCACCTTCATTCTCCTCACCGCCTTCCCCTCACCCTTCGCCACTCCCTTTCCCCCTCCCCTCCTCCTTTCCACCTACTCCCCTCCTCCTTCCCATCCCCCTCCCCCCCTCCTTCCCACCCCCCTTCCCATCCATCTCCTCCTCCTCCACCTCCCTCCTTGTGTCTTCTACCCCTCCAGCTCAACCCTGCCTCTCCTCCTCTCGCCCTTTCCTCGACCCTCCCCCTCTTCTCCCCTCCCCTCCCCTTCCTTCTACTTTCCCCTCCTCCTCCTCTCCTCTTCCCCTCCTTTCCCACTCCACTACCCCCTCCTCTACCCCCTTATCTCCCTCCCTTCCCCCTCACTACTCTCCCCCTCCCCCTCCGCCTCCGCTCCCCAACTCCTCCTCACCCCTCCTCTCCCCACCCACCCCTTCCTCCTCCCCTCCCCCTCCCCTACTCTCCCCTCCATCCCACCCAACCCATCCTCTCCCTTTCCCCCACTCCCACTTGTCAGCTCCCTGCTCCTCGGACCTCCCTCTGAACAACAAATATCACTGTCCCACAACGTTAAGGATTGACTAGCCTCTGTGTCTCTTAAAATTTCGACATCTTTACCTACTTCACCCTATACACATGGAAAGACTTTCCCTTCACATATAAAGTCTTGAAGCATTTCTGCAACCTGCTTCTCAGAATTCTCTTGATTAAACTGTGAATACAATCCCACTTCTTTATTTTTCACTGATTTTCCCTGTTTCACCTGAACACAAACCATTGGTTTCTCCTGTGCCTGAATCTTAGAACCCACAGTACTTTTACTTCCAGAGCTTTTCTGTACCCCAATAATTCCTAGATTTTTCCTGCAGCCTCCAACACACTGACTTCATGTGCTCCACTTTATTACAATGACAACAGCTCAATTTTTGAATGTCACTTCTACCTTCAGCAACTTCCTTTTTATTCTGAGAAAAAAAACTTCTTGGGAACTTGCAGCTACTCCTCTTCCCTGACTACCTGCCTTCCTTTCACCTTCCCACTTTTTATCCTTTTCCAATTTGAAAGGGTGATGGAAAAAAGGTTTAGCTCTATGAACTAACTTATAATCATCAGCTGTCTCTGCTGCTTGTCTTATAGAATCAAGCCTCTGTTCCTCCTCATGAGTTCTACCGCTACAAAAGGGATTGAATCTTTAAATCCTTCTGAAAAAATGCATTCCCTAAAAGCTGCATTGGTTGCCACTATTTTTAATGACCATATCCACCGGTCAAAATTATTTTGTTTTATTCTTTCAAACTCAATATAAATTTGCCCGGGATGTTTTCTCATTTTCCTAAATTTCTGCCTGTATGCTTCAGGAACCAACTCATATGCACTCAAAATAGGTTTCTTCACCACATCATAATTCACCAAAATTTCTTCTGATCGTGAAGCATATACCTCAAGTGCCCTACCTAACAACTTAGTCTGTAATAATAACATCCAGTTTTCCTGTGGCCATTTCATCTGTTTAGTTAGCTTCTCAAATTAAATAAAGAATATTTCACTGTCTTTTTCCTCAAACTTTGGGAGAGCTTGTACAAATTTAAACATAGCCCCATTGGGTTCTACTCCAAAGATAAATCCTTCCTCACCTAATGAAGTCTCTTTTCTAGCTGTGAACATTTTCAGTTGGAATTCTCTTTCTCTCTCTTTCTCTTTCCTCCTTCTCCACCTTCACAATTTCTAATTCCCTTTTAAAAGCCATTTCTCTGTCCTTTGCTTCTAATTCAAGCTTTTTCATTTGCAACTGAAGTCTCATTACCTCCAGCTGTGACTCGCTAGTGTCAGGTTTCACTTCCAACCATAGATGCTGTGCTATACTTTTAACTATATCTGATTTCCTAGCCCCCTCAGGTAACCCAAATTTCAACTTATCTGCCAACTCTGTTAACTTACTTTTGGTTATTCCCTCCAACCCAATCAGAGTTATCTCTTCTACTCTCAGATAAGTATTAGCAATTGCCAAAGTCAGCTTCCAGTCTCACCACTTCTAAAATACCTCACCAAATCCTGAATTCAAAGTGCCTCTTGTACTTGTAAGCTTAAGATTCACCAATTCCTAACCAATCAAGGAATCAGAAACTTATCTGTGTTGAGAGGGAGTGGCGGGGGTGGGGGGGGGGGGGGGGGGGGGGGGGGGGGGTGGGTGGGGGTTGGGGGGGGGAGCGGGCGCGAAGCCAGTCGCCGCCTGTGATCAGCCATGTGCCACCATTTAATATGGGCAGGCCAATTAATGCCCACCCAGTGCGATGCATGGCCTGTAGCGCTGCACTACCTTTGCGGGCAGCGGGAGGAGGGAGAGTTGGGGCCTGCACTCTTTCGCGCATGCTCTATTCAAAAAATGCAAATGCATGCTTTCTCTTTTACATATCAAAACTAGTACCCATCAAAGCACCCAGACTAGCTGGCTTTAATCTAATTAAGATACACCGCAGACTAAACCTCTATTTTAAAAGAAAAATATTTTCCAAAATATTATATACATTAAAGCTTCATGACATCCAGTCACCACACTTATTTCACCCGGTAACCATTTTGGTCCTTCCCCGAAGTTTTACACGTATACCGGCTCTCCCACAGTAAATTTCCTCTCACGACTATGCCATTCATGTCTAGTTTTCTGGCTTCCCTGAATCCTTTCCACCTTCTCCTCCAAATTCGGCATTATTAAGCTCAATTTTGTCCTGAGATGGCATTTCAACAATAACTCCGCAGGTGTGGCACCTATTGTTGTATGAGAGATAGTCCTGTAATTAAAAAGAAATCATGCTAGCTTGGTTGCCAAGGAGTCATCAATTAGCTTTTTCATGCCTGCCTTGAACGTTTGAACTGCCCTCTCAGCCAGTCTGTTTCTGGAAGGGTGGTACAGTGCAGTCTTCACATGAATGATACCGTTGAGGCTGATAAACTGTTGAAAACTCAGCACTCATAAATTCCGTGCCATTGTCTGAAACAACTACTTCTGGTAGGCCATGAATGGCAAAACTCTGACGTAGTTTTTTGATTGTAGTGCCCAACGTTGGTGACTTCACCTCATATATGTCTAACCATTTTGAATGGGCATCGACGATGAGCAGAAACATTGTTCCCAGAAAAGGTCCAATGTAGTCAATGTGTAACCGCACCCAGGGTCTACCTGGCCACTCCCATGGGTGTAACTTTTGCAGTTGCTGACATTGCACACACAGTGCTTTACTAAACTCTATTTCGCCATCCATCCCTGGCTGCCATAGATAGCTGCATGCTATGGTCTTTATTCGGGAAATTTCTGGATGGACACTGTGTTGTTCAATTAAAAGTGGCTCCCTTCCCTTTGGAGGAACTATCACTCATGCACCCCACAATAGGATGCCATCCTGACTGGTTATTTCATGTCTTCTGTTGAGATACGGTTTCATTTATTCAGATACGGGATCCTGCGACCAACCATGTAGCACTTATTCTCGTGCCTGAGATAGGACTGGTTCCTGACTTGTCCAGTCTCTGATCTGTCAAGTGCATACTGGTGAGGAATCTAAGAAATTTAACAGTAAAACAAGTTCTTGTGGAAGTGGAACATGCTCATCATTTTCTTGCAAAGGCAAATGACTAAGGGCATCGGTGTTTGTGATTTGTTTGCCAGGCCTATGTACGAAAGTGTATTCGTATTCTGCCAGAATTAAGGCCCATTGTTGTATTCTTGCTGAATCTATGGGTGGTCCTCATTAAAAAAACCTAACAGTTTGTGATCTGAAATGATTGTGAAATGGCGGCTGTGTACATACTGGTGAAATTTCTTGACACCAAAGATGATGGACAGGCGTTTTCCTATCTGTGGGTATCCCTTTTCCGCTGTGGTAAGCGTTTTTGATACATAACTTACTGGCCATTCCTTTCTGTCATCCATCCGATGAGATAGCACTGCTCCCACTCCGTAGGGAGATGCATCACATGTAAACACCAATTCTTTCATCTGGCCATAATGCACCAATAGATTGGATGAGTGCAACAATTGCTTCACCTTTATAAAAGCTTCTTTCTGGGGCATCTCCCAAGACCAACGTTGGTTTCTTTTGAGTAGAGAATGTAGGTGGGCCAGCACTGTAAACAAATTGGATGAGAACTGCCCATAATAATTGATCATTCCTAGGAATGATTTGAGCTCTGACGTGTTCTTTGGAGGCAGGTGTCTTTCTTATGGCTCTCACTTTCTCCTCAACTGGGTGGAGGCCCTGTGAATCTACCTGGTGACCCAAATAGATTACCTCCCTCGCTTGGAATGTGCACTTATCTTTTTTTAGATGCAATCCAGCTTGCAAGAAACATTTCAAGACTTTTAAGTTTTCCAAATGCTCTTTTTCAGTGAATCCTGTCACCAAAATATTGTCTGAATAGACTACAACCTGGGGCAGTCCCTGCTGTAAGCTTTCCATTGTTCTCTGAAAGATGGCACAAGCTGAGGAGACACCGAAAGGCAATCATGTACATTGGTACAGCCCTTTGTGGGTATTAATTGTGACAAATTTCCGGGAGGCATTATCCAGTTCTAGTTGTTGATAAGCATGACTCATGTTAAGCTTTGTGTACGTTGTCCTTCCTGCCAGCTTGGCATACAGGTCTACGATTTTTGGAATGGGGTACCTGTCCAATTTAGCTACTCGGTTAACCATTAGTTTGTAGTCCCCACAAATTCGGACGCTTTGGTCGGGCTTAAGGACGAGCACTACGGGTGCTGCCCATTCTGAGAACTGAACAGGTTGTATAACACTCAGTTTCTCTAGCCTGTTCAGCTCAGCGTTGACATTTTCTCTCAGGGCGTATGGCACAAATCTTGCCTTCATGAAGCAGGGGGTTGCTTCCAGATCCACATAAATCTTGGCCTGCAGGCCCTGGCTTTTTCCCAGTTCATCTTTGAAGATGGTGGCATACTTTCTAAGTAGCCCACTTGCTCTCAACTGGAAGATTTTGGACCAGCCTAACTTAATCACCTTTAACCAATCTCACCCAAGGAGGCTTGGCCCTTCACCTGCTACCACCATTACGGGTAATTGTGCCGATTGGCTTCCATAATGGACAGTTGCTCTGCTTATGCCTTTTACTTGAATGTCTTCACCTGTGTAGGGTTTTAGCTTGGCGGTTGTTTGTTCCAAGCTTAATTGATGTTCACCATAATTTAAATATCCGAAAATATGTTACCCAGTTATGGTAGTGGAAGTTCCCATGTCTACTTCCATTTTAACAGGTTTTCCATTTACTTTCACTGTGACAAATATTGGCTCTGTCTTTCCAACTTTCAGATCAAACAATGAGTAAATGTCAGAATTTGTTGTTCTAGACTCTTCTACATTGTAGATTTTATTGGGCTTCTTCTTTTGTTTACAAGCCTGCTTGAATCTTTCCTTGGACTACCTCATCATATGTCCATTTCTGTGACAATAGTAGCATTTGATATTTTTAAACTGTCAATCGCTAAAAGACTGATTGTTTTTATCTCTATTAAAATTATTCTTTGATTTTACTGGTAAGTTATTTTTCTTTATTCTTCGGCTAGTGGGGGCTGTTTCCTGCTTCTCGGCAGAGTCTCGCTCTTCCGCACCACTTTCAACTGAGGTTTCTTGCCTGATCTGGAGGACGGTGCCATTTTGCGCATGCTGTATTGCTTGTGAATCTCTTACAGCGCTTTCCATTGCCAGCACTATCTCTAGCGCCTTCTTGAAATCCAGATTCACTTTGGACAATGATCTTTTCTGACTAGTGTCCTCTTTCACACCACATATCAAATGATCTCTGAGCGTGTTGTTAAGAGTCGTACCGAACTCACAATGTTCCATTAGCTGCTTCAATTTTGCCACGTAGCATGCACTTGTCTCACGAATTAAACCTGAACCTCTGTGTTGTGACTGAGGGCTTAGGCTGAATATGTCCCTTCACGTGGTCCACCAATTCATTGGAATTCTTCGAATTTGGGGCACTGGGTGCTGTCAAACCTTGAATCAAACTGTAGGTTTTGCTCCCACAAGTACTCAAGAGGATCATTTGCCTCCTCTCTTCCCCAGTAATCTTGTTCATTTGAAAAAAGAACAAGAGGCATTCTACGAATTGAGACCAATTATCTGTGGCTGGTTCAAAAGGATCAATTCTCCCAAATTGTGGCATTTCGAGAGAGGATAATTTCTTCAATTCTAATGGAGCTTGCTACTTACAATCACTGGGCTAGGTACAGTGCCGATTTCTTTCTAACTTGATTTCTTCTGTTCAAACATGTTTTATCCTCAGCGCCAGTACTCTATTTTTATAATAGAGTTGATCTGTAGGCGCTTCTTGAGTGGAAACATTAAGCTTATTTACAATATATTCAGCAACAATTATATGTGTGCTTTCAACTCCAATTCTATTCTACACTGACTGCGGAGGTAGTCCACGCTATTCTTCTATTGGTTGCTACAGATAATGTGATCTTCACTAACAAGTATCATTCTCAAAGGTACATTACACAAAATAAACCATAGTTACTATAGTTACTTGAGCACATAGAGATGATTAGTGACACAAATTTAGAGCAGAGTCTGCAGATATATACCTGTAATGTTTCACTCTGAATAAATCTATTCCAAGTAAAGACTAGCTTTGGATTCTTCCTACACAAACTGGTTATGTAATATATTGGCAGAGAATGATTGCCTAAAGTTGAAGTTTGGAAAAACAGAAGATTAAAATCCTGGTGACCATGGTGAAAAGCAAGTGTAAATTGTTAGGGTATGATTACCCTCCAATGTTTTCAGAATCTGAGCCATATGACCAGTGAAGAATGAAGTAGGTATGTGGATATTGGTAACTATTCCTACCAAGGAGACAACAAGGTATGGCATTGGCATTATCCCATTCTAATGAAAGTAAAATCAGAAGCAAACTGTGAGCTAAATGCCCATCAGTTGGATACTGATAAAGGTTTGGATCTTCTGTTTGGGTTCATGGATTAAATTTGCAAGAAAGGTGATTTATTGGATGCCTATGAGGCATAACTTTGATAGATTTCAAAAGACAGAAGGTCATTCGATGGAAGAATATATTATGGCTTTCGCGGTGTCCTCTCCCAAGCCAACCTGCCCTACCTCGAGGTGCTAATCACTCAAAACCAGCTCTAATGGACTGGATATGTCGTTTGTATGCCTGACACCAGAGTCCTAAAGCAACTGCTCTACTCGGAACTAGGTCGCAGCAGGAGACTCCAAGGAGAACAGCAGAAATGTTTTAGGGATGTCCTCAAAGCTAAGACTATGAAACATAGGAGCAGAAATTAGGCCATTTGGCCCATTGAGTCTGCTCTGCCATTCAATCATGGCTGATAAGTTTCTCAACCCCATTCTCCCGCCTTCTCCCCGTAACCTTTGATCCCCTTACCGATCAAGAACCTATCTATCTCACTCTTAACTGCACTGAATGACCTGGCCTCCACAGCTTTCTGTGGCAATAAGTTCCATAGATTCACCACTCTCTGGCTAAAGAAGTTTCTCCTCATCTCTGTTCTAAAAGGTCTTCCCTGTACTCTGAGGCTGTGCCCTCAGATCCTAGTCTCTCCTACTAATGGAAACATCTTCCCCATGTCCACTCTATCCAGGCCTTCCAGTATTCTGTAAGTTTCAATCAGATCCCCCCTCATCCTTCTAAACTCCATCGAGTATAGACCCAGAATCCTCAAACGTTCCTCATATGTTAAGCCTTTCATTCCTGGGATCATTCTCGTGAACCTCCTCTGGACCCTCTCCAGGGCCAGCACATTCTTCCTGAGAAACAGCATCTGTGAAGAGGTCAAACATACTGACGACCATGGGGGGCCCTGGGTTGTGGCTAATCAAAATGGAGAAGACTCATTCAGGGAAGACACCAAAGACATTGAGAGACTTCGTTGGTAACATACAGAGAGGAAGTCAAAGCATCAGAGGAAGCGCACATACCTCCAATGAACCCATCTACCCTACCCATCAAGTACCACCTGCTCCACATATGGCAGAGTCAGCAGATCGCGCATTGGACTTATCTGACCTCTCAGAATCATCGATCTGGAGTGGAAGCAAATTATCCTCAACCCTAACGAACTGCTGAAAGAGATATCTTGGACTTTAAGTGAATGTATCAAAGATTGAAGAAATTGAATTTAGAGATCCCTGTTTCAGAGTTAGCATTTACATTGCTGGATTGTGCTTGTTGTCACATAAGGTATGTGATTCTAACAGGGGAATCAATTCTCAGAGAGAGACTCCCTGTTGGATATGACGTGTGTATCCTGGACAAGCAGTCTTTCATGGCGGCCTTGGTGAAACACATGGCACATCCTGAAGTGCCACAAAGAATAGAGGACTCAATGATTGCCACATCTTGAGATTATCCAGATACTGGAGACAGGCATCAGTGCAACATTAGAGTTTCAGATAGGTAGAATGAGGATGAAAGCAGTTTTAGTAGATTTGTATATCACAGCTGAAGACAGTATTGGAACAGCAATAATAGACAAATGAACCATGGAATAGTTGAAGTGTACTTCATGTGTGATTCAAAATGTCAATATGTGATAAATGACCTAAAGCAGAAAATCAGAGTCCTTTGACTGGCATATTCTTTATTCTTCTTTATGAGATGTGGGCATCGCTGGCAAGGCCAGCATTTGTTCCCCATCCCTAATTATCCTTAAACTGAGTGGCTTGCTCAGCCACATCAGAGCATGTTGAGAGTCAAGGACATTGCTGTGGGTCTGGAGTCACATGTAGGCCAGACCAGGTTAGGGTGGCAGACTTCCTTCCCTTAAGGACATTAACGAACTAGATGGGTTTTTCTGATAATCACCATTAGCTGACTTTCAATTCCAGATTTTCTTAATTGAATTTAAATTCCACCAGCTGCCAAGGTGGCATTTGAACCTGGTAGGCCATTAATTAGCCTGTGCCTCTGGATTACTAGTCCAGTGACATTACCACTATGCCACTGTCTCCCTGATATATGGCAGAGACTTCTGAAGCTGAAGCAGGTGATAAATTCAATCGGAAGGAAGTGTGTAATCACAAGGAGCTTTAGTCTGGTGATGAGTATGTTAGTTGTGGACTCATCCAACTGTGCTGTGTTAGATAGTAGTTGTGCCGTGACAATGTGGAACAGATTGGTTAAAATGTTACCTAGATTCCCTCAGTAGTGAGGATCGCTGCAATGTTTAAGTTCCACTTGTTTTAGGTTTGGTGATGGCGACACATTGAGGTCATTAAAATGAGTGGCAATTCCATGCAAAATAGCTGGAGTAAGCCAATTTATCAATACTGATGTAGTCTCCAGTGAGATAACCTTGCTATTGAGTAAGTCTCCCATCAAACTGGACATGGAGTATGATAAGGCAATTGTTTTTGAAATGTCAATGGATCTGCAGTTTACTTAATCAGGATATTATTGCATTCCCCTAACAGTACCTGATGTTTCCAATTAGAATGTGGGAGAAGTATTCGTGGCATCAGATGATACGAATCGGAGACAAAAAAAAGCAAATTGTTTTACAGTTATATAGCAATTTGCTCACCCTTCTTGTCAAAGGTTAAACATCTTGCTACAAGATGCAGGTGTGAGTGATGAAGTGGGGCATTTTATGGAGACTGCAAGAGCAAGAAAAGTGGTGAGCGGAGTGATTGAATTAGGTATGTTGTGAAATTTTGATTTTCCGACAGTGGGCTGAGATGCAGAGATTAATCAGCAGTGTATTTGTGGTGTGTCAGACCTCACACCATCTTTGCATGCCATGAAGATTCATTATCGTAAAATTTTTAAAAATTACATCCTACCTTTAATGATAAAGTCAGCAGTGCACAAGAATCTCATGGTACCCAGTTCATGTTCGTTTAAAGGTAGTCTGCGACAGTCGATTTTGTGCAATTGTGTCTGAGGTCAGCGATTTCCTTGTTAAACTCTGCGGAAAAAGGGAGGGATACAGGATAATGGCAGCTTTCATGGAGGCTCAGGACCAGCAATGATGAGTCAGGGATTGATGGGGTTGGTGATGAGAGGTTGGGGTTTGGCTGCAGGGAGTTGCAGAGGAGGGAAGGGCCTAGAGTCCTGGGTGTAGTGGTACAATGGGGAAGGGCATTTCCAGGCTGGGAAGGTGAATGGTCTGGAGGGGCTAAGCAGTGCACACCACAGAGGGTGTCATGATAGTCATGGTCTGCTGTGCACTGCACAATCCAGCCATGCAACATGGACACTTGTTGCAACAGGATGTGTGTGAGGAACATTGTGCCTCAAAAGAGGATGAATGTCTGAGCCTGAGGAGGAGATCATGAATGTGAATGAGCCTTTAATGCATGCCAGGGCCATGGAGATACGTGCACAGAATACCAGGGACAACCTGATCTATCCACAGTTTGTCTAACGGTGAGGCAGAACTCCATTGCCTTCCTGGGATGTACACCTAGTTTTGCCATCCTGCCTTTCAGAGTAACCTGTAAACCTGCATTTTCTGCTACCTAGAATAGAATGGGGAGTGGAGTTTTGTCACATGTACTCGATAGTGAGTGTTGGTACCAAGGATATCTTTGGTGCACTTGGACATACATGTTTCAGCCTACGATGACCAATTATACTGATCCAGCTGCATCTTTAAAATACTCTAAGTGCAACTGCACCTATCCCAGTTATATCCGTTGAGAGTAATTTATGCCAATCTCTTTTAGAGTGCGTAGAATTTATATTCCCCAGGGGGTCGTACCTGGGAGGTATCCCAGAAGATGCACGGGGGTCCCCTTGCGGACTGCATGGGAATGCACGGGGAGTGCATCTTAAGCCATGTTCCAAAGACTGATCAGAACAAAGTGGAAACTCACACAAACATTCCATAAAGTTTGTATGGAAATGCAACACATGTTCAACAATTAAGATTATGGGCCAGAATTTCCGTGGAGTGACAATCACAGTCGGATTGTTACTCTGCTCCTTTTTACTTAACTTAGTCGGGAGCCGCACATTTATCGCCTGACCTTCCAACTCGGGCCTGCTAAGAAATGTGCAATGTACCAGCTCCTGGAGCACTTCTTTGCAGGCTAGCAGTGTCAAAGGAAGTGAAGCCATGACCCTTTTTACGGCATTAGCTGCATAAAGCAAGTTTACTTGGCCTAGTCACTTTGAGAAGCCAGGCAGAAGGTAAGTGTGCAAGGTAAGTGGTAGAGGGCTAGGGTGGTCGGGTGTTGGGGGGTAGGATGGATTGGGGGGGTCAGGTGGTCAGTCAGGGATGGGGAGATAGTTGGGGGGGGGATGGTCGGGGGATGATGAGGGTAGTTGGGGTTGTGCGGGGTCTTGGAGGGGTCCAGTGGGTGGACAGAAATGGGATGTCACTAGTATAATTACCCAGGAGTTAGAAGTGGTTTTATATCTTTTAACTTCTCCTGCATAACTATTCTGCTAAGATAGAACCATCCAAAGTCTCCAATTTAAATTGGAGTATTGAATGGTTCCCAGTGCACAGTAATTGCCCATCAGAAGTTTAAACTCCCCGTGCATTCCCATGCAGTCTGCAGGGAGGTCCTCCAGTGCATCTTCTGGGGTACCTCCCAGGTACGACCCCCTGGGGAACATAAATTCTGGGCCAATGTCCCTTTCTCCTCTGGAGCCGTCACAGCGTGCCAACCATGAGGTGTGACAATAGCTTTAGCTCTCATCTTACAAAAGTCTCCCAAAATTATGATTAAGTACAGATGAATAGAGCAAAACAAAGTATTGTGTGTCTACAATATGTACAACTGGCAAATAACTGTAAATCTCACCCATGCCACCTTTGTGCTCTCATGAGGTTTTAAGTTTTCTTTCATGGCTACCATTCTTGGTGCAACTTGGACATCAGCTGAGGTGGAGGAAGTCTGCTCACTGTGATGGCCCATTGCCTTGGATGATCGGGTGAGCATCCTCTGGATCTCTGAGGCCTTGAGGGCTCCAGCCTACAGGGGGTCTCTTGCACTAGAGCAGGAGCATCTCCTTCATCCTTACCTGCTGGGGCTACTGGGGGTCAGTGGTGGATGGGTTGTCCTGAGACGAAGGTCTAGCGCAGCTGATACACGCTCCTCCTGCATCTCAGTGTCCGAAGGCATCTCCCTGTCTCCCCGAGGGGAAGGGGCTCAGTGAGGGAGGTTCAGGTGCCTTGCCCCCCTCTCTCCTAGTCACTGCTGCACTGGGTCCATGGCAAGATTGATGGAATGCAGGTCAAAGTGCATATGGATTGAATGCTCGACCTGGTTCTCTATGGCAGTCTCCACCCTTTCCATGAAGGAAGCCATGCACTTAAGTGCCTAGGACATGGTAGAACTCATGGTGCGCAAAGGACTCTTCCGTACCCCACCCAAAGCTGGGCAGAATCCCTGGCATATTTTCCCCTAACCTCTACTGCATGTCCAGTAGGCTTCTTGCAGCCACAATCAGAAGCCCATCATCAGCACTGGGCTCAGCAGGGGCAGGATCCCTAGCAGTTCTCCGATTGTCAGGGAACCTGGCTGCCACAGCCTCCCTCAGCTGCTGAGATATGTCTGTGTTTTGCTCACCAGATTGTGCTCCTGAAATGAAACACCCTCTGCAGAGTGTGTGGTTGTAACTGTGCTGGCAGAGGCTGATGAGGCAAGTGACGGTGCATCATCTGGGACATTGGCTTCATTGTCCCTAGAAGTGGAGTCTTCTGACTTGGCGATGTTTTCAGGCTTTGGCCTTTCATGGACATGACCTGTAGTGAAGAAAAAACGTAACCACATTAAGATTCATCACAGTATGAGTGCTTCACATTTCACTATGTGCATCCTGTGTGCCCACATGCCACCACCAGGGTGGTTGCCTCTTCCTCCTTACACCTGGATGATCCAGCCTCACCTTTGCGATGGATCTTCCCCCTCTTCCCCAGCCATCTCCATCACGTCCTCTCGGCTGTATTAAGGAACCAGAGGTTTGCCACTGCACATCTGCCCATTTCCTCTCCCTAACATTATGAGTCTGCTTATCCTGCATGACAAAGTGCGAAGTTAGTGATGTCAAGTGCATCCCTGTCACACATGCTGTCCTGTCAGTCGCACATTGCGTCCAAGCACACATACATTATTGATGACCATATGCGAGATTCCTTGCGAGATACGGCACTTAACCTTGCAGATCGAAGGGGGTCATTGACCCTTTCCCTGCAGTGTACCCAGGTTCTTGTTTGGACTCCGTGTTTGCTCACCTCCTCTGCCACCTTCATCCAAGTCACCTTGGTAAGGCAGGAGGGCATTCTGATTCTATCTGGAGGAAAGAGCACCTCCTGCTTTTCCTTGACTGCCTGGAGGAGAACCTGCATCGCTGAACCATAGGACTGCTCTGTTGTGACACTTGAACATCACGGAGGGAGACAATTTGGAGGGGATTGACAGTGAAGTGGGAATTTATTTCGTGAAAGTAGTAGTAATGGGGGAATGATGGAGGGAAAATTTTGGGGAGGGGCTGAGGGTTATGAAGGGTTCCTCAGATGCATTTATAACAAATCTCGGATGTTGGGTGGCCACTGGAGCATTCTGGCAGCAATACAGAGCCTCTCTGGTAACTAATTTCTCTCACATGGTTGGAGACTCAGGTACATGATCAATTTCTAACAAGAGTTACTCTCAGACCCACTATTAGAACTTGACAAGGCATTCTTACTTTCCACTATTTTACCTCATTCTGCCAGAACATAGACCTCACTCCTTGTCATCATCCTGAACATTCAACCAATGTTTAAACTTGCCAATAGCTTTTCCTAAACCCTTGGATTTGTTGCATCATTCCATTCACTAGATCCCTCTGGAATATATCACCCAAGTTTCTACATTAGGCAGTTGGCCTTTGGATGTGATAGCCCAGTCCTGCACTCACCTACCATCAGCCAGCTCTTGATTTATCATATCCTGTTCCTCAGTACTGTGCTGACAAAACACCTTATTACCTTTTATCATCTGCTCAGATTCTGAGAGTTTGTAATCAATCCCAATTAACTGTGAGAAATGAACCTTAATAGTTTGATTGCCACATTGGATAAGCACTCTCTTACCAAGAGCACAAAAGCAGGTCAGAGGCTAGGAATCCTGCGACAAGTAAATCACCTCCTGACTCCTCAAAGCCTGTCCACCATCTATAAGGCACAAGTTAGGAGTATGATGGAATACTGTCCACTTGCCTGGATGAGTGCAGCTCCAACAACACTCAAGAAGCTCAACACCATCCAGGATAAAACAACCCTCTTGTTTGACACCCCATCCACAAACATTCACTCCCTCCAGCACTGATGTACTGCGACAGCAGTGCGCACAATCTACAAGATGCATTGCAGGAACTTATCAAAGCGCATTAGGCAGCACCTTCCAAACCACAACAGCCATCTGCAGCAATTCAAGAAGGCAGCTCACCACCACCTTCTCAAGAGCAATTAGAAATGTGAAATGAAAGCAGGCCTAGCCAACGATGTCCAGATCCTATGAATGAATAAAAAAAATGCTGCATAATATTGTAATACGGGGAGAGCTCGCTAAGGAGTTCAGTGAAAAGCAGCAGCAAGACCAGCTGGATCATGATGTTTTTCAGGTTCAAGAAAACCTGTTGCAAACCCGATTGCTAAGTCACCATTTACTAAAGTCCATTCTCTGAAAACCTTGAAAGGGTGTAAGATTGTCAGAATCAGCAAAATGTATATATAGATTTCTGTAAATCTTTTCTGCTCTGGGTCTATCTCTAAGTTACAAATTACAATTAAGTTACAAGACACATGCAAGAATATCACAATTACACTGAATAATCTCAGCATTCACCAAATGTTGAGAAGTGAAGCTGCTCACTGGGGCATCTTTGATTCACTAAAAATCCCTTGAATCTAATCCACAAACCGAATGAAGCCCCAAGTATTTATCAGAACAGATGATGAAACAGAGTATGAAGAAAAGAGAAAGTTAAAACATTATACCAATTGTACAAGTGCTCAATCTGAAACCACACTCAAGGCCAAATGCACAATGGTCACTATTCAACAAATCAGGCACAGTCAGCAGAAGCTTGTCTCACATAAAGATCGCTGAAAGTTGAGAACAGTCATACCAGTGGTGATATTACATATTCTGCATCTTTTCCAAGTTATGCTGACCCTATACTTTTTCAAAGTTTTTTAATATGTAATGGTGTCCAGCACTACCAAGGAACTAGCTCCAGGCGGATTTAAAAGACAGAATAGAAGGATTTAGGCAACAGTTGCAGAATCATTTCTACATCAATTTTTATTATTATGTTTTATTTTTTCTGCCATTTAGGATTACTTGAGTTTTGTGGTGATTGTTCATTTTTTTTCAATGTTTATTTCTGTTCATTTGCAAGAACTTGTATTGTGTAATGAAACCAGTAAACACATATGTGGCCTCAAAAATTATAATTCCTACTTCCTGCAGAATCAGGAAGTTCAACACCAAGTTTGTTAAGGCCTACAAGTCCATTCTGCAGGTGAGAGGACAATATCCATCAATCAGTCCTAATATCTCCTTTTTTGTCACAGAATTGCTGGTAGATGCATAAATGCACAAAGCAAATTTGGTTCACTCCATATGACATTAGGAAGTGGAAGAATGCACTGAACACAGCAAAATCTATGGGCCCTGAGAACATTGTGCTGAAGACCTGTACAGCAGAACAATCCTAGCCAAGTTGTTCCAGTACGCCAATGATATCAACAGCTACATGGCCAGTGAAAAAATTGCTCAGGTATGCCCTATCCCGCAAGAGAAATAGGAAAATATTAATCTAAGTCTCATTCCAATCGTAAGATGATGGAAGGAAACATCAAGATTACCATTAAATTACACTTGCTCACCAAAGCTCAGTTTAGATTCTATTAGGCTTATTCGGTTCCAGATTTCAATCCAAACTTAATCCAGGCAAGACTTGAATGCCAGAGTAGTCAGGGTGGTTGTCCAAGCATGGTACAAAGAACTGTAGCAAAACTGACATCAATTACCTTCCTGTAACTTGAGACATTACCAAACACAAAGGAAGATGGGCAATATTGTCAGAGGCCAATCATTCAATCATTTCAGCTTTAGGATATCACTGTAGGAGTTCCTCCAGTAAGTATCCTCAGATCCAAACATACTAATAAAGACATAATATCAGCTGTAGTATTGTTTGATCAGGATTCCAAAAGTATTCAGCTCTATTCACAACTTTTCTGATTATGCATCAATTCATGGTTTGCCACTGCAAGATAGCATTTCCAAGACACAAATATCAGATAATCATCACCTACATCAAGAAAAATTCCAAAGAACTCAACTCTGACCTTTGATGACATCATTATTGCCGAGGCACTCACTGTCAACATCATGGGTGTCTCCACTGACCAGATGCTTAATTGGACATAGCAACAGTGGCTACAAAAGGAGGGCAGAGGCTGGTTGTCTGCAATAAGTTTCTCACTTTCTGACCTCTTTAAATGTCTGCATCATCTACTGGACTAAAGTCAGTGTTGAGGTGGAACTGACCCGAGTGGATGCTGCTGGAGAAACACTTTGAAAGGTCTAACATTCAGGACAAGCAATTGCTTGATCAGTACCCCTGCCACTGAACGTGAACTTCACCCTCTCAGGCATCAGCATACTGTGGTTGGAGTAAGTGTGATCCAATGGATACACTGCAGTAATTCACCAAGGTTGCTTTAAAATTACCTGCCTCCCTTGCTACCCTTTTCGGCAAGAAGGACAACAGTAACATGATCATGCGAACAGCATCATTTCCAAGTTTTCCTGCAAGTCACACACCATCTTGACTTGGACTGAAATCATCTTTCCTCTATCATTGCTCAATCAAAATTCCATACTGAACCCCATCATGGAAACATTAGGAGTGGAATTGTTCATTTCAGTATTTCTACCAAGGTTTCGTTGTTTGCATGACGCATTCTGGGAGTAGTCACCACAGACACTGCGACTCAGAAGGGAATCAAGGAGAAGGACTCTTGCACTCAACAGGAGGAAGAGCATCCAGCAGAGGGCGCTAGTGAGAAGTGACTGAAGCATTCTGGGAGAAGTCACCGAAGGCACAGCGACTCAGAAGGGAATCAAGGAGGACCCACTGTCAAAGAATGGAATTACCCCAATCATTACATTGCTGTAATGTTTCCATCCTTCCCTCCTCCTCAAACCAAAAAAAGACAGGGTGAGGCGGTACCTTCAAGAATGCACCAGACCTGCGAGGGACACTCTCCGGAAAGTGGATTTTTTAAAAAAGCAGCTGATTGGTGAGTAAATCCTGGTGAGTTTTTTTTTCAATCTATTAAAGTTATTCATTGCTTAATACTGAGGTAGGAGCTAAAAAAAAGTATAGAGTAGTACTGTACAAGTATAATTAGTCAAGAAATAAGGTTTCTAGCTAACATAAATAAGGCCCCGAGTTAGTGTATCTTTTTAAGGGAGTAACTAGCTTAATTGAGAGAGACGTCATGGCAGGAGATCTCAGATCCATGATATGCTCCTCCTGCAGGATGTGGGAAATGAGGGATGCTTCCAGCGTCCCTGTTGACCATGTGTGCAGAAGGTATGTCCAAATGCAGCTTCTAGTTAACTGGATTACGGAGTAGGAGCTGCGGGTGGACTCATTGTGGAGCATCCGTGATGCTGAGCTAGTTGTGGATGGCATATTTAATGAGGTGGTCACACCGCAGGTGAAGATTACATAGGCAGAAAGGGAATGGGTGACCATCAGGAACAGTAAAAGACTCAGGAAGATAGTGCAGGAGACCCCTGTGGTCATCCCCCTCTCTAACAGGTATACCGCTTTGGATACTGTTGGGGGGATGGCCTCTCAGGAGAAAGCAGCAACAGCCAAGTTCATGGCACCGTGGGTGACTCTGCTGCTCAGAAGGGCGGGAGGAAAAAAAGTGGCAGGGCTATAGTGATAGGGGATTCAATAGGGGCACGGACAGATGCTTCTGTGGCCGGAAACGTGAATCAAGGATGGTATGTTGCCTCCCTGGTGCCAGGGTCCAGGATGTCACGGACCGGCTGCAGGACATTCTGGAGGCAAGGTAAACAGCCAGTGGTCGTGGTACACATTGGTACCAACGACATAGATAAACTAAGGGATGAGGACCTGCAAGTTCAGTACAGGGAGTTAGGAGATAAATTAAAATGCAGGACCTCAAATGTAGTAATCTCAGGATTACTCCCAGTTCCACGTGCTAGCGAGAGCAGGAATAAGAGGATAGATCAAATGAATACGTGGCTGGAGAGATGGTGTAGCCGGGAGGGATTCAGATTCTTGAGGCACTGGGACCAGTTCTGGGGAAGGTGGGACCTGTACAAACCGGATGGGCTGCACCCAGGCAGAGCTGGGACCAGTGTCCTTGTGGGGGCTTTTGCTAGTTCTGTTGGGGAGTATTTAAACTAGTGTGGCAGAGGGATGGGATCCCAGGAGTAGGATCAGATAGGTCAGATTCCGATCAGAAAAATGGAGGAAGAACATTAGCTTGGGACATTGTGATAGACATGGAGTTACAGGAGAAGCAAAGTTTACAAGTGTCCAGCAAGGGAAATTGATGGGGTTAAACTGTTTATACTTCAATGCAAGGAGTATTACAAACAAGGGAAATGAGTTAAGGGCACAGGCACAGGTAGACACATGGCAGCAGAATGTCATTGCTATAATGGAGACCTGGCTAAAGGAGGGACAAAACTGGCAGCTAAATATTCAGACACGATAGAGTAGGAGATAAAAAAGGAGGAGGGGGGCAGCACTAATGGTAAAAGAATCAATTCCAGTTGTGAGAAGGGATGATATACTAAATGAGTCAACAAACGAGGCTTTATGGATTGAGGTTAGAAATAAAAAAGGGGCAGTCACACTACTGGGAGTATACTACAGACCCCCAAATAGTGAAAGGGAGATAGAAGAACAAATATGTGGGCAAATTTCTGCTTGTAAGAACAAGAGGGCAATAATAGTAGGAGACTTCAACTATCCTAATATCAACGGGGATTCAAACGATATAAGGGGCACTGAGGGAGAAAAATTCAAGCACTATGTCCAGGAAAATTTTTTCAACCAATTAGTGACAAACCCAATGAGAGGAGATGCAATTCTAGACCTAGTCTTGGGGACCGAAGAAGGGCAAGTGGGTGAAGTGACAGTTGGCGACCATATCAGGGACAGTGATCACAATTCAGTTAGATTTAGTATTACCAAGGAAAAGGACAAAGATAAGGCAGGAGTAAACGTCTTGAACTGAGGGATGGCAAATTTTGCAGAAATGAGAAGGGACTTGGCTGAGGTGGACTGGACAGCACTGCTGGAGGATAAAACAGTGGAACACCAGTGGGAAACACTAAAAAGCGAGATCTTAATTGCACAAAGTAGACATGTCCCCTACAAAAATAAGAGTGGTACTGCCAAATCTAGGCCCCCCTGGTTGTCTAGAGGAATACTGGGGAAGATCAAGCAGTTAAAGAAAGTACAATAGGCGCAAAGAGCCAAGCACTGCAGATAGCCTAGACGAATATAGGAAGTGCAGGGATGAAGTAAAAAAGGAAATAAGGAAATTAAAGAGAGGGCAAGAAAAAAGATTAGCAAGTAAAGTTAAAGATAACCCAGAGATGTTTACCAATACATTAATGCTAAAAGGTTAGTTAAAGAAAAAGTGGGACCTATCAGAGATGAAATTGGAAACTTGTGTGTAGATGCAGAGGCTGTGGGAAGGGTTTTGAATGAATATTTTGTCTCCGTGTTTACAAAGGAGAGGGAGGATGAAGATATAGTAGTCCAGGAGGAACACTGCGAGATATTGGACAGGATAGTCATAAAGAAGTACTCGAAGGGTTGAAATCCTTAAAAGTTGATAAGTCACCAGGGCCAGATGGATTGTTTCCGAGGCTGCTGAAGAAAGTCAGGGAAGAGATAGCAGATGCTCTGAGGATGATTTTCCAATCTTCACTCGATACAGGGGAGTTACCAGAGGACTGGAGAAATGCAAACGTAGTTCCATTGTTTAAAAAGGGATCAAAGGAAATGCCAAACAATTATAGGCCAGTTAAGTCTTACATCGGTGGTGAGCAAATTAATAGAATCAATCCTGAGAGATAGGATTAATTGTCATGTGGTAAGGCATGGACTAGTCAGGGATGGTCAGCATGGATTTATTAAAGGAAGGTCTTACCTCACAAATTTGATTGAATTCTTTGAGGAAGTGACAACAAGGGTTGATGAAGGTAATGCAGTGGATGTTGTGTACATGGATTTTAGCAAGGCATTTGACAAGGTCCCACATGGCAGATTGGTCAGGAAAGTAAAAGCCCATGGGACTCACGGTAATATGGCAAACTGGATAAAAGGTTGGCTTTATAACAGGAAACAAAGGGTAATGGATGCCCTTGCGAATGGAAAGTTGTCTCAAGTGGTGTTCCACAGGGCTCGGTGTTGGGACCCTTGCTGTTTGTGTTATATATTAACGATTTGGACGTGAACGTGGAGGGCACGATTGGGAAATTTGCAGATGACACAAAGATTGGCCAAGTAGTGGATAGTGTAGAGGTTAGCCATAATCTCCAAAATGATATGGATGGGTTGGTGGAGTGGGCGGTAAAGTGGCAGATGGATTTTAACATAGAAAAGTGTGAGGTCATACATTTAGAGAAGTCAAACAGTACAGGGATTACAAAATAAATGGGGATATACTATGAGGGGTAGATGAAGTGAGAGATCTTAGCGTACAAGTACACAGGTCCCTGAAGGCAGCAGTTCAAGTAGACGAGGTTGTAAAGAAGGCATATGGAATGCTCTCCTTCATTGGCAGAGATATAGAATGTAAAAGTAAGGATATAATGTTGGAATTGTATAAAACACTGGTGAGGCCACAACTGGAGTATTGTGTGCAGTTCTGGTCACCACATTACAGGAAGGACGTAATAGCTTTGGAGAGAGTGCAGAGGAGGTTTACAAAAATGTTGCCAGGGTTAGAAAAGTGTAGCTACGTGGAGATTGGATAGGTTGGGGTTATTTTCCCTGGAACAAAGAAGGCTGAGAGGTGACTTGATTGAGGTGTACAAAATTATGAGGGGAATAGATAGAGTGGACAGGATAAAATTGTTTCCCTTGATGGAGAATTCTAGAACCAGGGACATAGATTCAAGATATGTGGCAGAAGGTGTCAAGGGGACATGAGGAAGAACTTTTTTACGTAGAGGGTAGTGGGTGTCTGGAATTCGCTGCCCAAGTTGGTGGTAGAGGCAGAAACTTTAAACTCTTTTACAAAGTACCTGGATCTCCACCTAAAGTGCTGTAAGCTGCAGGGCTATGGGCCGGGTGCAGGAAAGTGGGCTTAGAAAGGGAACCTGGGTGTCCTTGGGCTGGCATGGTCAAGATGGACTGAATGGCCTCCTTCTGTGCTGTAACTTTTCTATGGTTCTAAGTCCACCCATTTATAATTGCGTTTATGCTGAATGAATGAGCCCTGCTCAAAATCCGGGTTGGGGCTGGAGCAATCTTGGAGCAGCACCATGCTTTCTCTATGCAACTAAAACATTGACCCAAAGATACTTCATTGAGTGTAATGCACTTTGTGAAGTCTTGAGATCATAAACAGGCACAGTATAAATGTAGATTCATTTATTTCCAATGTTACCTGCGCATATTGCCACCTTCCACAAGTTGGTTGTGGGGTGCAGGAGTTTGTGTTGTAGATCGAAGAAGACTAGGTTTTAACTTTGTACAGGGCATATAAAAGGAGTGGCAAGTGGTTCTCTGAGCAGGGGCAGAGGAGAGAAATTAATGTTGGTCTGTGAGCAAAATCAAGTTTGGGCTGCGAAGCAATGGTAAGCCGTAACAACTTTACCTTCGCACTGTCTATTGTGAGGAATCAATATATTTTAGATTTTTGTCTCTGTGTTTTTGTAAGTTAACAGCTGTGGGGTGATCTCTGGTTGACTGAAGATTGTAACCTTTACAATACAGAATTTACCCTGCCTCAGAACAGGGGCAGAACCCTGTCGGGAAATACTAGTAGGTCACACAGATCAGTTCAAAGGGAAGAGTGAATAGCAGCCGCTTGGGAGCAGAAAAGAGATGGGGTTAGCTCTATGCAACTGAAGTGCTGCTGTTAGCTCTATGCTGCTGAGGGGCCTGGGGCTAAGAGAAGCACCAGGAGCTGTTAGCTCCATGCTGCTAAGAGTTGGAGCTTGGGGAGAAGCAGTTGTTGGCAACAAAGTGGCTGAGAAGCTAGGACCGTGCATATGTCTAGATGCTGGACTGTAGGCAGGCCAACACAGGAGGGACACAGTCTTTCTAAGAGGTTAGCACAGCTGGGAAAGAAGACCAAGAAGGCCGGACCTAGGAGCAGATTTGAGAGAAACCTTTGGGTTAAGATTGTATCCGTTGAACTTGGGTAGAGTAGAGCTGCTGTCAGCTGGGGATCAAAATAGCTCTTGGAAGAAGAGGAACTGAAATACCTTGTGATTTTGTGACTTGTAGCGATGACTGTCAATGGGGGGAATTGCTGAGAAATTCAGGGAACCTGACTTTGTGGTGTTTGCCATTTAATATTCAATTTGTGATGTGTTTAACCACAGTTTGTCTTTTAATTCATGTTTACCTCAAGGTAATTTTGTATATTAGAGTACAATATATATATATAGTATTAACTGTTTGCTTTGTTGACTCTTGTATGGTAAAATTTCCTTCTTTGTTTAAAGCCATGGAATCTTGTGGCTTTATTCTCTTAGTAAGTAACCGGGATTTCAAATTTCATCGATTTTAATTTAAAAAATGGTTACTGGTCCTTAACCAGATTGTAATGAATTTTGGAGGTCTCATTTTGAATTGTAACAAAATTTGGGGTCTGATCTGGGATCGTAGCATGAAACACTTTCTTTCTTTGAGATTGTCTTCAAATCCATCCCCCATGGGTTTGGTTCCAAATCTTTCGGCCGGGAACACCTCCATTCCCACACTGCCTTGGATTGCTTTCCCTCCCCTCCCCTGGGATCTTTTCCATTTCTTTCCCCTGGGATTGCTTCCATGTCCCTCCCCTGGGAATGTATTCACTCCCATATTGCCTGGAATTGCTTCCCTTCCCCTCCACCTTCTCCATTCCACATTGCCCCAACAATCACCTATCCCACCTCCTACAGTGTGATCACCTCCATTGCCTCCACCTGGGATTGCATACATTCCCTCCCCCCAGGATCATCTTCACTTCCCCCTCCTGGGATTGCCTGCACTCCTCCCCTAGGATATCAACCACACCTGCCTCTTTTGGGGTCACTTATGCCTTATAACCAGGATGATCTCCAATCCTCTCTAGAATAATTTTCAGTCTCCTCCTTCATGATTTCCCCTGCAGAATCCTCCCCTGTGATCACCTCCATCCTCTCTCACTGGAATTGACCCTCTTCCAACCGCCTGGGATCATATCCATCCTCTCCTTCCCCTTGGGATCAGCATCTCCAAAACCAGGGATACTCTCCACTCCTTCTCATGGAATATCCATCCTTCATCCTTATGCTAGGGGTCACCTCCATCTTTCTCTTGGATTGTGTCCCTACCTGTCAGCTCAGTATCACTGCCATACCCTCCCCCTGGGATCACCTCCAAGCCCCCTCTCTCAGGAAGACCTCTATGCCAAGTTCTCAGGGGATACTTCTACATCCACATGGTCTGATGAGGACAGGCAAGATAAGGGAAGTGTGGAAGGGAGACATTCCCCTTTTCACACAGGCACAATGTTAACCACTCCACTCACCACCCTCACTTCCAATACGGAATGACAAATTACTACTCACAATTCGTTTATGGGATGTGGGCATGGCTGACAAGGCCAGTATTTGTTGCCCATCCTGAATCGCCTTTGAAAAGTAATGATGAGCTGCCTTCTTGAACTACTGTAGTCCCTCTGGTGTAGGTACACCCATTATGCTGTTAGGAAGGAAATTCTAGGTTTTTGCCCAGTGACAGTGATGGGACAGTTATATACACTTACATGTTAGGATGGTGCGTGGCTTGGAGCAGATTTGGCAAGTGGTAGTATTTACATGCATCTGCTGCCCTTGTCCTTCTAGGGGTTGCAGGTTTGCAAGGTGCTGTCAATGGAGCCTTGGTGAGTTGCTGCAATGCATCTTATAGGTGGTACACACTACTGCCAATGTTTTCCAGTGGCTGAGGGAGTGAATGTTGAAGGTGGTGGATGGCGTGCAAAGTGAGTGAGCTGCTTTACCTTGGATGGCGATAAGCTTCTTGAGTGTTGTGGAAGCTGCAAACACTTATCGGCAAAGGATCAAGCAGCTTACAGAATTAAATGCTGTGGCTCATAGAGTGGTGTGGGAAGAAAGAGTTTTGTTTCATGGGACATTGGTACCAGAACTCAGGTAAGAGGGAGTTGATCCATTGGGATATGTTCCACATAAACAGGGCTGGGATCAGTTTCCTGGTCAATCATATAACTAGAACTGTAGATAGGGCTTTAAACCAACAGAGGAGGGGTGGTGGGGGTTGGGGGGAGGGGTGGGTTCAGGTGAAGGAAGATTTTGGAATCTAAAGAGAAAAGTCAAGACAACAGAACATTGTAGCGGTTCAGATAAAGACATGCAGAGTGGGACAGGAAGTGACAGAGAGTTTAACAGTGATAGTTTATCAGACAGTGAGGTCCATACAAAGAATACTGTTTAAAAAAAATTAAAGGCTCTTTATCTGAATGCATAAAGCATCTGCAAGAACTAGTGGCATAAATAGATCTAATACCATCCTAGAGACATGGGGCAGAATTTAATGGAGCCCTTTGGAGCAGGCATGATGGCGGGAAGAGGTGGGGTTCAGCTTCTGACTGGTCAGGAGGTCTTGGGAGAATTATTTCCATCCTATTGGGACTTTGATCGAGTTGATGGCCTGACCCTGTTCGGATAAGTGCCTGATTACATTCAAATAGCATCAGGCCTCCTGTGCAAAGGTGAAGCTGCAATCCCACCAGCTGTCCAACTGGAGTGCTGGATCCCTGTCACCCCAATTAAATTCTACTCTAGGTTACAAGGTGACCAAGGTTGGGAAATAAGTATTCTAGGTTACATATCATTTTGAAAAGGAAAATGAGTAGTCCTGATAGTAAAGGATGACATAAGAATATTAATGAGAAAGGATCTTGACTGAAAAGAACAGGAAGTAAAATTAGGTGAAGATTAGGAATAGCAAGAGTCAGTAAACACTGCTGGGAGTAGTTTACAGGCCCTTAACTGTTGGACTGTGCATTAAACAAGAAATTATTGAAGCTTGCAACAAAGGTAATATAATAAATGTGGGGAACTTTTTCATATAAACTGGACAAATCAAATTGGCAAAGGTGATTTGGAAGTTGAGTTTGTAGAATGCTATCATGACATTTTCCTGGAAGAATATATTATGGAACCAACAAGGGATAAAGCTATTTTAGATCTAGTATTGTGCAATGAGGTAGAGTTAATTAGTAATGTCAGAGTAAAATATTCACTGGGAAATAGTGATCTTGATACAATTGAATTCCATGTTAAGTTTGAAAATGACATACACCAATCACAAACAAGATTCTTAAACTTAAACATGGATATGAAGGGAGAGTTGGTTCAGATTGATTATAAATAGACTAAAAGGTATGGTGGCAGCATTTAAAGAAACAATTCAAAATATTCAACAAAAATACATTCCATTAAAAACAAAATCTCAGCCAGAAAGATCCATCTGTGGCTTACTAAGGACATTAAGAATAGTAGAGGAGAGACTTATAGTGTTGCAAAGAATTGTAGTAAGTCTGAAGATTGGAAGTATTTTAGACACCAGCAAAGGGCCATCAAAATGTTAACAAAAAGGGAAAAATAGAATACAAGAATAAACTAGCCAGGAATATAAAAACAGATTGCAAGAGTTTTACAAGCTTATAAAAGTAAAGAGTGATTCAAGTAAATGTTGGTCCCATAGAGGGCATGAGAAATTATCCTGGGGGATGAGGAAATGGCAGAGATATTGAATAAGAAAGACACAAGCTACATACCAGAAATAGAGGGTAATGCAGGGGTTAATAAGAGTGATGAAATTAAGGTAGCTAATTTCAGCAGAGAAAAACTACTGGAGAAATTTAAGGGACTAAAATCTGATAAATCCCTAGAACATGATGGTTGACAACCTAGGTTTCCAAAAGAAATGGCAGGGATAGTGAATGCACTAGTTAAAATTTTCCAAAATTCCCTAGATTCTAGAATGGTCCCAGTAGGTAGGAAGTTAACAAACGTAACACCACCATTCAAGAAAAGAGAGAGAGAGAAAAAGTGGCACTAGAGGTTGGTTAACCTGAGATCAGTCATCAGGAAAGTGCTGGAATCTATTAGAGACATAGAGTGGAATTTTCTGTGCCCGCTGGCATTGGGCGTCAAGTGGACAATATGGTGGGAAGGCCAAAAATTGGTTTCACACTGTCATGAAACACATTTGCAACCGTAAGCTCCATCAGGCAATAGTGAGCCGCATCCGCTGCCACACGTTGGGAACTTCATTGTAACACATTTGCATATCATTATAAGCCCAGCTCACCAGAATCATCCCCCATGCTGGATCATTCGAGCATGTTGGCGTAATTGCATGCCGATATGTTTTGCAACTGAACATAAGTAATGTGCACTTGATGAGCTGCACTTCACTGGGGACTTTGAGACTTGTTTGCCTAACTTGCTTCGGGCAGCAGTCATGGTCATCAGCACTAGGCTTCACAGGCAGCACCACATCACTTTTAGGGGGGGCTCATGGGCAAGTATCTACCTACAAGACCAACAATTTCAATGGCTGCAGGGCTATGGCTTGTTTGGGGAAGGGGGAGAAGTAGTCTCAGGCAAGGGAAGAGGGTGCAGGGCTGGGGCATTACTGGGAAGGTGGGTATCCCAGGGTGTGTGTGGGGACACATGTTGATTTGTGCAAGTGGCCTCAAGAGGGTAAGGGTTGAGGAGGCAGACTCCAGAGGAGATTAGGCCAGATGGAGATGTGAGGCTGTGTGTGAGAGACTGAGTGTTGATGTCCTTTGAGCTCGCAGTGAGGGGGATGAATATGTGATGGCCTTGTGAGTGTGTGAGTTTAGAGTGATGACATAGTTGGCTTACCCTGGCAGCACAGATGAGATCATTCATCCTCTTTCTGTACTGGATGGCTGATTTCTTTGCAGCATTGGCCCTGACCACCACTGCCGCTGCCTCCCAAGCCTGAGTGGTGAAACTGATGGGCCTCTTGCGGCCAGAGTGGGGGTAGAGAACATCATGGTGGACTCCAATGGTATCCAGAAGTCGTCCCAGGGATGCGTCACAGCTTCAGGTCACTGCAGTCTTTTTCTCTTCTGGGGTCATATCTTCTGTGCAGCAGTCCTGGGCTGGAAGCACTGAGAAGTGTACGCACGGCTGCACCTTAAATATGGCACTCAGTGTGAGGAAGCAGCAAGGTGATAGTGCGGTGGGTGAATGAGAGCCTGCCTGCTATTGAAATGACGTGTTTCCCGGGAATGCATGATTAATGAGGTGAGATTGGGACGATATGGCTTGAAAAGCCATCATTGTGGCTTGTGGGGACACATGTTGATTTGTGCAAGTGGTCTCAAGAGGGTAAGGGCTGAGGAGGCAGTCTCCAGAGGAGATTAGGCCAGATGGAGATGTGAGGCTGTGTGTGAGAGAGTGAGTGTTGATATCCTTTGAGCTCATGGTGAGGGGGATGAATGTGTGATGTCCTTATGAGTGTGTGAGTTTAGAGTGATGATATGGTTGGCTTACCCTGGCGGCACAGATGAGATCATTCATCCTCTTCTGAACTGGATGGCTGATTTCTTTGCAGCATTGGCCCTGACCACCATTGCCGCTGTTATTTTTCCCACCCACTAACACACTTAGCGCAAATCTGGGACAATTCTGCCCATTGAGTCATTTTTGTCACAGAAGTAGGCCATTTGGCCCAATGAGTGCATGCTGGCTCTCCATGGAGCAATCCAGTCAAGTCCCACACCCCTACTTGAACCCCATAGCCCTGCAGGTTAATTTCCTCCGAGTGCCAATCCAATTCCCTTTTCGCTTCCACCACCTTTGTGGGCAGCATATTCCAGGTCATTACCACTGACTGCATTAAAAAGTTCTTCTTCTCATCCCCATCCTAACTGTAATGCATCTGTTACCCAAAATCTTAAATCAGTATCCCACTAGTCCTTGTTTTTTTTTGTTCTTTCACAGGATGTGTACACCACTGGCTAGACAAGCATTTTTATTGCCCTTTGCTAATTGCCCTTGAGAAGGTGGCGGTGAGCAACCTTCTTGAACCGGTGCAGTCCATGTGGTGTAGGTACACCCACAGTACTGTTAGGGAGTTCCAGCATTTTGACCCGGTAATGGCGAAGGAACAGCAATATAGTCCCAAGTCAGGGTGGTATGTAGTTTGGAGGGGAACTTGCAAGTGGTGGTGTTTCCGTGCATTCTCTGCCCTTGTCTTTCTAGGTAGTGAAGGTCGTGGGTTTGGAAAGTGCTCTTGTAGGAGCCTTGGTGAGTTGCTCCTGCACATCTTGTAGATGGTACACGCTGCTGCCACTGTGTGTTGGTGGTGGAGGGAGTGGATGTTGAAGATGGTGGATGGGGTGCCAATCAAGCTATCTGCTTCGTCCTGGATTGTGTCGAGCTTCTTGAGTGTTGATGGAGCTGCACTTACCCAGGCAAGCAGAGAGTATTCCATCACACTCCTGACTTGTGCTTTGACGCTGGTGGATAGGCTTTGGGGAGTCAGGAGATGAGTTACTCTGCAGAATTCCCAGCCTCTGACCTGCTCTTGTAGACAGTATTTATATGGCTAGTCCAGTTCAGTTTCTGGTCAATGTTAACCCCCAGGATGTTGATCATGGGGGATTCAGAGATGGTAATGCCATTGAATGTCAAGGGAGATGGTTGGATTCTCTCTTGTTGGAGATGATCATTGTCTGGCATTTGTGTGGTACGAATGTTATTTGCTGCTATGTGCAGCCCAAATCCGAATGTTGTTGAGATCTGCAGCATTATGGACAGACTGTTCAGTACCTGGGGAGTTGCAAATAGTGCTGAACATTGTGCAATCATACGAAAGTAAGAAATAGGAGCAGAACTAGCCCATATGGCCCTATGAGCCTGTTCTGCCATTCAATAAGATCATAGCTGATCTGTTTGTGTTTTGAATTCCACATTTCCATCTACCCCGATAAGCTTTGATTCCCTTGCCTAACAAAAATCTACCTCCGCCTTAAAAATATTCAAAAATATTCAATATTCAAAGTCACACAACCCTCTGTAAGAAGAAAATTCTCCTCATCTCTGTCCTAAAAGGGTGACCCCTAATTTTAAAATAGTGCCCCTGAGTTCTAGACTCACCCACAAGAGGAAATGTCCTTTCCACATCCACCTTGTCAAGGCCGTTCAGGATCTTGTATACTTCAATCAAGTCACCCTTCATTCTTCTAAACTCCAGTGGAAACAAGCCTAGTCTATCCAACTTATCCTCATAAGACAACCTGCTTATTCCAAGCATCAATCTAGTAAACATCCTCTGAACTGCCTCCAACGCATTTACATCCTTCCTTAAATAAGGAGACCAAAACTGCACACAGTACTTAGATGTGGTCTCACCTGTGCCCTGTATAATTGAAGCAAAACATTCTTACTTTTATGTTCAATTCCTCTCGTAATAAAGGATAGCATTCCATTAGCCTTATTAATCATTTTCTGTACCTGCATGCTAACTTTTTGAGACTCATGCACTAGAACACCTAGATCCCTCTGCACCTTGGAATTCTGCAGCCGTTCTCCATTTAAGTAATACTCTGCTTTTTTATTCTTCCTGCTAAAGTGAACAACTTCACATTTTCTCACACTATACATCATCTGCCAGATTTTTGCCCACTCATTAAACCTATCTACACTCATCTGCAACCTCCTTATCTCTTCTTCACAACATGCTTTTCTACCTATCTTTTTGTTATCTGCAAATTTACCATGCCTTCCCTCCCCTCATCTAAGTCATTGATGTTAATTGTAAAAAGTTGAGGCTGCAACGCAGGCCCCTGCAGGACCCACTTGCTACATTTTGCCAATCAGACAAAAACTCATTCATACATACTCTCTGTTTTCTGCCAGTCAGCCAGACTTCTATCCATGTGAATATGTTAATCCCTACATCATGAGCTTTTATTTTCCACAATAAAACCTTTGATGTGACACCTTATCATATGCCTTCTGGAAATCTAAGTATAATATATCTACAGGCTCTCCTTTATCCACAGCACACGTTATTTCTTCAAAGAACTCTAGTAAATTGGTCAAACATGATTTCCCATTCACAAAACCATGCTGACTCTTCCCAATTACCTTGGGTTTCTCTAAGTGCCCAGCTGTACCTCTTTAATGCTCGATTCTAACACCTTCCATGACAGATATCATGCCAACTGGCCTTTAGTTCCCTGTTTTCTGCCTCCTTCCCTTCTTGAATAGAGGCATTATATTTGCTACTTTCCAGTCTGATGAAAACTTTCTAGAATCTAGGGAATTTTGGAAAATTAAGACCAACACATCTACTCCCTCATTAACCACTTCTTTTAAGACCCTAGGATGAAGTCCATCTGGACCCGGAGACTTGTCAGCCTGCAGCTCCATGAGTTTGCTCAGAATCGCTTCCCTAGTGATTGTAATTTCACCAAGTTCCCCTCTCCCTTCTACCTCCTGATTTACAGCTATTACAGGAATGTTTTTTGTATCAGCCATAGCGAAGACAGAAGCAAAATATTTGTTCATTTCATCAGCCATTTCCTTATTATCTACTATTAACTCCCCATTGTCATTCCCTAGAGGACCATAATTGCTTTACTTATGCTTTTCCTTTTTAAATAGAAACTCTTGTTGTCTGTTTTTACACTTCCAGCTCGCTTCCTCTTATACTCTAATTTCGCTCTCCTGACTAACCTTTCAGTCATTCTCTGCCTTTCTTTATATTTTGACCAATCATCTGACCTGCCACTCATTCTTGTGCAATTTTCTGATTTTTCCTTAAGTTTGATGCTTTCCTTAACTTCTTTAGTTAATCACGGATATGGGTCCTCCCCTTAGAATTTTTATTCATAGTAGGAATATACTTATTCTGAGTATTATGAAATATCCTCTTAAATGTCTGCCACTGCTTCTCCATTGATTTATCCCCTAGCCTAGTAACCCAGTTCACTTCAGCTAGCTCAGCTTTCATGCCCACATAGTTGCCATTAAATTTAAAATACTAGGGTGGGAAAAAGGACGTTTTACCTGTTGGCTGCAATGGCTGCTTTTCACGCCGTATTGTCCCATTCCCAGCGTGTCCCATCTCATTAATTTTGTATTCATGGGGAACACGCTGGCTCACTGGCGGACAGGCTTGGATTTTCCTGCCATGCCATGACTTCAGCGCTTCCTTGCTCTGGGCACCATATTTAAAGCATGCCAAAGTTCATGCCTACTTCATGTCTTCAGAGCAGGACTGCTTCAGGTGACAGATGGCCCCGGAAACAAAGAAGATAGTAGCTCCCAAATTCAGTGACACTTTTCTGGGGCGTCTGCTGGATGCAGCAGTGTCCTCTACCTATGCTCTGGCTGAGGAGGTCCACCAGAGTTATCAATCTCTGGTGGAACTTAAACTGAGTGTCAGTGAGCAGGTTATCGCTGAGCAAGTGCCACTTGATAGCTCTGTTGACGACCTCTTCCATCACTTTGGTGATGGTTGAGAGTAGGCTGATGGGGCAATAATTGGCCAGGTTGGATTTGTACTGATTTTGTGGACAGGACATACCTGGGCAGTTTTCCACAGTGCTGGGTAGATGCCAGTGTTGTAGCTGTACTGTAGCTGGGTAGATGCCAGTGTTGTAGCTGTACTGTAGCTGGGTAGATGCCAGTGTTGTAGCTGTACTGGAACAGCCTGGCTAAGGGCGCAGCTAGTTCTGGAGCACAAGTCTTCAGTACTATCGCTGGATTGTTGTCAGGGCTCATAGCTGTTGCAGTATCCAATGCCTTCAGCAGTTTCTTGATATCATGTGGAGTGAATCGAATTGGCTGAAGACTGGCATCGATGATGCTGGGGACCTTCGGAGGAGGCCGAGATGGATCATCCATTAGACACTTCTGGCTAAAAATTGTTGCAGATGCTTCAGCCTTGTCTTTTGCACTGATATGCTGGGCACCCCCATCATTGAGGATGGGAATATTTGTGGAGCCTCCTCCTCCAGTGAGTTGTTTAATTGTCCACCACCACTCACAACAGGATGTGCCAGGATTGCAGAGCTTAGACCTGATCCATTGGTTGTGGGATCGCTTAGCTATGTCTTTCGCATGCTTATTTTGTTGTTTGGCATGCAGTTAGTCCTCATTTTTAGGTGTGCCTGGTGCTGCTCCTGGCATTCCCTCCTGCATTCTTCATTCATCCAGGGTTGATCACCGGCTTGATGGTAATGGTAAAGTGGGGGATATACCAGGCCATGAGGTTACAGATTATGGTTGTACACAATTCTGCTGCTACTGATGGCCCAGAGCACCTCATGGATGCCCAATTTTGAGTTGCTAGATCTGTTTAAAGTCTATCCCATTTAGCACTGTGGTAATGCCACACAACACGATGGAGGGTATCCTCAATGTGAAAATGGGACCTCGTCTCCACAAGGACTGTGCGGTGGTCACTCCTACCAATACGGTCATAGACAGATGCACCTGTGGCAGGTAGATTGGTGATGATGAGATCAAGTAAATTTTACCCTCTTGTTGATACCCTCATCACCTGCCGCAGACCCAGACTAGCAGCTATGTCCTTTAGGACTCTGCCAGCTGGGTTAGTAGTGGTGCTACTGAGTCACTCTTGGTGATGGGCATTGAAGTCCCCCACCCAGAGTACATTCTGTGCCCTTCCCACCCTCAGTGCTTCCTCCAAGTTATGTTCAACATGGAGGAGTACTGATTCAGCAGCTGAGGGGTGGGGATAGGTTGTAATCAGCAGGAGGTTTCTGATCTGATGCCATGAGACTTCATGGGGTCCAGATTCGATGTTGAGAACTCCCAGGGCAACTTCCTCCCAACTGTACACCACTGTGCCACCACCTCTGGGATGGTGATGTTGGTGTCTTGGACATTATCTGTAAGGTATGATTTCAGGGGCATGACTATGTCAGGCTGATGCTTGACTAGTCTGTGGGACAGCTCTCCCAATTTTGGCACAACTCCCCAGATGTTAGAAAAGAGGACTTTGCAGGGTTGGCAGTGCTGCATTTGCCATTGTTGTTTCCGATGCCTAGATTGATGCCAGGCAATCCATCCGGTTTCACTCCTTTTTATAGGCTTTGTAACGATTTGATACAACTGAGCGGCTTGCTAGGCCATTTCAGAGGGCAGCTAAGAGTCAACCACACTGCTGGAGTCACATGTAGGTCAGATCAGGGAAGGATGGGAGATCTTCTTCCCTGAAAGGCATCAGTGAACCCCAGATGGGCTTTTATGGCAATCGACAATAGTTTCATGGTTATTATTACCGAGAAGAGCTTTTTAATTCTGGATTTATTAATTGAATTTAAATTCCACCAGTTGCCATGGTGGGATTTGAGCTCATGTCCCAGACATTACCCTGGCCTCTGAATCACTATGCCATTGCCTCCCCCTTGTACTATCAGTAAATGGGAAGTTTTTCCTTTTCTACCTTATCCAAACTGTCATAATCTTGTACACGCCTATCAAATCTCCACTCACTTTCCTTTACTTCAAGGAAAACCAACACAACTTCTCCAAACTAAACTTGTAACTAAAATCCACCATTCTTTGAAGCATTCTGTCAATCTTTTCTTCACTCTCTCAAAATTATTAAAATAATCTTAATGCACTTGGAAAATCATAGTATGATCAAACAGAATCAACATGGTTTTATGAAAGGGAAATTGTGCTTGACAAATTTATTTGAGGGTGTAACTAGTAGGGTGGATAAAGGGGAACTAGTAAATTTAGTAAGTTTGGATTTCCTAAAGGCATTTGATAAGATGCCACACAAAAGGTTAACATGCAAAATAAGGGCTCTTGGAGTTGGGGATAGAAATCAATCTTTATTTAACTGAATAATGGAACATGCTCAAAGGGTTAAATGGTCTACTTCTGTTACTATGTCATGGGTCCTGCTATGAAAATAGGATGTTTAACGAACACTACAGTTAGGTCACTGTGGAGTCCACTGTCCTCATAGGGGACAAACATCAGGAACCATTTTCGTGTTGCAAATATCAACTTCAATAAATTCTGTGATCATCACAGCACCATCCTCATCTGAAGCAAACATTGTAACACTGGAAGCTCCTGTGGAGACACACAACAGGGCACTGCATTCTGATGCTTGGAGCTGGTTTGAAGCTGAAACTACTGGGGCTTTTATGATCTGATGCAAATTGTGAGATTTGCATTTCACAAAAAATTGGCTAAATTGAATGTAAAAATGGCACAGCTGGAAACAATCAATACTTTTATTGCTACTGGCACCTTATCTGTGCTCTTCTCACTGTGCAGAAGATATATGCAGAGAAAATAGCATAGTTCATCCAGAGCAATGCATCTTATCACTCACTCCATCCTAAAAGCTCAGGGGCCTAAGACTAATTGTGGGGAGGAGGGCTAACATGAGGTTGGTCACCACCCCTTTTAAGTTCCCTATCTTTTCCTTTGCTTTCTCCTGATCCTGTCATCTCCATAAAGTTTGTAAATATGAAATCTCCATAGGAAAATCGATACTGTATCAGTGACCAAAGCAGCTAACATAAAAGGGAATCCCAATGCCTTCTACAGGTATATAAATGGTAAAAATGAGGTGGGGAGGGGGTGATTAGGGCAAAAATGAGGATTTACAGATGGAGGCAGAGGGCATGACTGAGATCCTAAAAAAGTATTTTTATGTTTGCCAAAGAAGAAAATGTGCCACAGCCTCGTGAAAGAGTAGGTAGCTAAGTCATTGTTTGGATTCAAAATTGATAAAAATTAGGTGTTAGTTAGGCTGGCTATACTTAAAGTTGTTAACTCACCAGGACGGGATGAGATGCATCCAAGGATACTGAGGGAAGTAGGGGTGGAAATTGCAGAGACACTGGCCATAATCATCCAAAGCTCCTTAGATACAGAGGTGGTGCCTGAGGACTGGAGAATTGCAAATGTTACACTTGTTCAAAAAGGGACGTAAGGATAAACCCAGCAATGACAGGTCAATTAATTTAACCTTGGTGATGGAAAAGCTTTTAGAAATGATAATCTGGGACAAAATTAACAATCACTTGGACAAACATGGATTATTAAAGAAAGCCAACATGGATTTGTTACAGGAAAATCATGTTTAACTAACTTGATTTAGTTTTTGTGATGAGATAAGGGAGGTTTAATAGGGTAATGTTAATGATGTGGTGCACATGAGCTTCCAAAAGGCACTTGCTAAAGTGCCACATAACAAGCTTGACAACAAAGTCAAAGCTAATGGAATAAAAGAGGCAGTGGCAGCATGGTTACAAAGTTGGCTGAGGGACAGGAAACACAAAGTAGTGGTGAATGGTTGTTTTTCAGACTAGATTATGGCATACAATGGAGTTCCACAGGGATTGGTACTAGGACCACTGCTTTTCTTGATCAATATTAATGACCTAGATTTGGGTGTACAGGGCACAATTTCAAAATTTGCAGACGACACAAAACTTGGAAATATTATGAACAATGAGGAGGATAGTGATAGACTTCAAGAGGACAGACAGGTTGGTGGAATGGGTGAACACACGGCAGATGAAATTTAAGGTAGAGAAGTGTGAGGTGATGCATCTTTATAGGAAGAATGAGCAAGGCAATACAAAACAAATGGCGAATAAGGAGCAGAGGGATATGGGGGTGTATAAATTGTTGAAGGTAATAGGGCAGATTGAGAAAGTGGTTAGTAAGGGGCATATGGCATCCTGGGATTTATAAATAGAAACACGGGCCTAAATTTTCCAGTCCTGCCCACCGCAGGAATCATCGTGGGCAGGGCAGAAAATTTGACTGACCAGAAAAAGGTCCGATGACTTTGGGAGTGAATTTCCAATCATGTGGCGGGTGGCACCAGAAAATCCAGCCCATAGTGTCCAAAAGTAAATAAATCTTGGTGAATCTTTATAAAACACTGGCTTGGCCTCAACTGGAGCATTGTGTCCAATTCTGGGCACCGCACTTTAGGAAGGATCTGGAGGCTTTAGAGAGACTGCAGAAAAGATTTATGAGATTCGTTCCAGGGATCAGAGTCTTCAGTTATGTGGATAGATTGGAGAAGCTGAGACAGTTTTGCCTGGAGAAGAGAAGATTAAAAGGAGATTTGATAGAAGCATTCAAAATCATGAGAGATATGGACTGAGTACATATGAACATATGAACAAGGAGCAGGAGTAGGCCATTAAGCCCCTCGAGTCTGCTCTGCCATTTAATAAGATCATGGCTGATTTGATAGTAACCTAAAATCTGCATCCCACCTACTGCCGATAATTTATTACTCCCTTACTTAACAAAAATCTATCCACCTAAAAATATTCAAAGACTCGGCTTCCACCACCTTTTCAGGAGAGTTCCAAAGACTCATGACCCTCTGAGTGAAAAAATTTTACCTCATCTCCGTTTTAAATGGGCAACCCCATATTTCTAAACAGTGATAGGGAGTAGATAAGGAGAAACTGTTCCTGTTAGTGTAAGGATCGAGAACCAGAGGACACCAATTTAAAGTGAATGTCAAAAGAACCAACAGTGTCGTGAGGAAAAACTATTTTACATAGATAGTGGTTAGGATCTGGAATGCAATGCCTGAGAATGTGGTGGAGGCAGATGCAATCATGACTTTCAAAAGGGAATTAGATAATTATCTGAAGGGAAAAAAATTGCAGGGCTACAGGAAAAGTGCGGGAAGTGGGACCAGCTGATTTGCTCTTGCAGAAGCCTGGCACAAGAACATGAGCTGAATGGCTATACCATTTTATGATTCTATTTCAAGCTGCAGCCCAAAACCCATCATCAGAAATAACACCATCCTGGTCATCTCATCTAGAATTAAACTCTCTTGAGTTTCCAATTCTGTATGCATTTTCCCTGTTATTTTAATCCCTTGCTATGTTACATACTTGAGTTCACCCCAATGTTTGACTTTTCTTGTTGGTTCTTGGCTGACGGACTTCAGCTGAAACCCTGTTTATGTGATGTTTTCAAGATTTCAGGTGATCTCCATCAAAGTTACGTTGGCCAATCAGGAGAACCCATGAGTGAATTCCCAGCACGGTGTCCTTTAAAGGTCATCCTCTATGCAGGTGTTTTATGGGAAATTATTAAAGAAAGATTTTGGAGAACATGGCGCACCCAGTCTGTAGAATTATCATGTGCAAAGAGTAGGTATTGAGATAATACTTTTAACCTCTATAGGATTGTGCAGTTCACAAAAATGCAGTGGGTTAAGACAGTTCTGAATGTCTGGATTTGTATCCAACTACTTGGATAAAAGTCTCTTCTGTCATATGCTTCTATGTGAAGTAAGTTTGGGAAGTCTCAACTCAGTTCTTAGTAAGCATTAATATTAAACACAAAACATCCCCTAATTTGATAATAAATTGTCAATCTCACTCAGTAGTGCCATAGGGCGAATGGGAAAAATGTTGCACCCATTGCAGCATGGTATGATCTTTAAGGTTGGAGCAGGCCATATTGATAGGAAGCCTGGAAAGAAATACTTAATGTGCAATTGTCATAGCTGGGAGCAATAGATGCTGACAACATTAATGGGAGAGTGTTCCATTCCACAGAACTAACATTCTTCACTTTAATGAGCACAACATTTATTAAAAATAAACATGCATGTGGAGTGGTCAGGACTGGCTTTATTCTATTTTCAGTAAGTTTATTTTTGTGTTTTGCCTGTGAGGTAGGCATTCACAGGATACTGAGGTATGATGTATGTCCTCATAAGACCATTGATGCCATGTCTAAACACTGATGGACTTCACAGGATACTTAGGTCCAATGTTGGAATTCGGAGCAACTTTGTGCGGTCTCACTGGATATTGTGGTGAACCGGAGTTCATTGAGGGATATTGAATGCAGGTTTGCAATGGATGTTGGGGTGTGACACAGTTTCTCATAGGATAATGAGGTGTAAAGTAGTTGCTTAAAGGATATGGAGCTGTTACGTAGCTCCTAATAGGGTACAAGTTTGTAAACCGGAATGCCATAGGATAATGAGCAGAAGCATAAGTGCCCACAGGTCCCATATCTGTGTTCATCATGCAGTCAGGGGTACAATTCTTCACAGGACTTTGGGATGAGCTTCTGATCTTTGCAGGACTCTGGGATGGGCTTATGGTCTTTGCAGAACCCATGGGTGTGCTTCTGGTCTTTACAGGACTTTGGGATGAGCTTCTGATCTTTGCAGGACTCTGGGATGGGCTTATGGTCTTTGCAGAACTCATGGGTGTGCTTCTGGTCTTTACAGAACTCTGGGATGAGCTTCTGGTCTTTACAGGACCCTGGAGTGAGCTTCTGGCCTTTACAGTACCCTGGGGTGAGCTTCTGGCCTTTACAGTACCCTGGGGTGAGCTTCTGGTCATTACAGGACTCTGAGGTGAGTTTCTGGTCCTTACAGGACTCTGGGATGAGCTTCTGGTCCTTACAGGACTCTGGGATGGGCTTCCGGTCCTTACAGGACTCTGGGATGGGCTTCTGGTCCTTACAGGACTCTGGGATGGGCTTCTGGCCTTCAAGGGACTCTGGGATGTGCTACTGGTCTTTACAGGATTTTGGGGTAAGCTTCTGACCTTTCCAGGACACTGGGCTGGGCTTATGGTCTTTGCAGGACTCAGGGATGGGCTTCTGGTTTTTGCAGGATCCTGGTCGGAGCCCACAGTCATAGCAGGATCCTGGACTGCCCCATAGAACCTTGCAGGAACTGGACTTAAAATGTAGGTTCTCATAGGATGTTGAGGTATGGAGCAAGCCCGCACAAGGTACTGGTCTGCACCACTGACCATCACAGGATACTGGCCAATGTGGTAGGTGTCCACTGAATGTTGAGGTATGTAGTTTGCCCTCATAGGACTCTCTGCTTCAATTTGTGTCCTCTCCACATCCTGATCTGTACTGCAGGTCATTATTAGGCCTGGGCCTGCATTCATTAAGTCCTGATCTTTGCTGTTGGTCTTAATACGATCATGCTCTCTGCTATCAGTGCTCACAGAATCTTGATCGGCACTGTAGTTCCTTTCAAGATCCATGTCTTCGTTGTTGATCCTATCAAGATCCTGGTCTGAACTGTTGACCTTTTCAAGATCCTGGTCTGTACTGTCAACCCTTTCAAGATCTGTGTCTGCACTGTCGACCCTTTTGAGATCTTTGTCTGCACTGTCCATCTTTTCAAGATCCTGGTCTGCACTGTCGACCCTGTCAAGAGTCTCTACTGTGCTGTTAGTCCTTGTAAGATCCTGAACTGTATCAATGGTTATCACAGGATACTGACCTGCAGCATCAGTCATTGTAGGATCATCAGGTGTTTCATACGTTTGCGTAGGATACTGATCTGCTTTGTAGTTTAGCAAAAGATCAGGAGCCATGATGTCATTCCTCACAGGATACTGCCGTATGATGTAGGTCATTAGAGGATACTGATCTGTGATGTAGCTCCTTACATGATACTGAGGTAAGTTGTAGGTGCTCATTCCATATTGGCCCATGACGTAGTTCCTTATAGGAAACTGACTTGTTGTGTAGCGACTCACAGGATACTGAGATGTGGCATAGGTCCTGACAGGATATTGAGATGTGACATAGGTCCTGACAGGATACTGTGTTGTGATATAGGTTCCCACAGGATACTGAGATGTATTGTAGGAATTCACAGGATAATGAGATGCGACATAGGTTCTCACAGGATACTGAGATGTGGCGTAGGTCCCCACAGGATACTGGGATGCGGCATAGGTCCCCACAGGATACTGGGATGCAGCATAGGTCCCCACGGGATACTGGGATGCGGCATAGGTTCCCGCAGGATACTGAGGTTTAGCATAGGTGCTCGCAGGATACTGAGATGCAGCATAGGTGCTTGCAGGATACTGAGGTGTAGCATAGGTGCTCATAGGATACTGAGATGCAGCATAGGTGCTCGCAGGATACAGAGGTATAACATAGGTGCTCGCAGGATACTGAAGTGTAGCATAGGTACTCGCAGGATACTGAAGTGTAGCATAGGTACTTGCAGGATACTGAGGTGTAGCATAGGTGCTCGCAGGATACTGAGGTGTTGCATAGGTGCTCGCAGGATACTGAGGTGTTGCATAGGTGCTCGCAGGATACTGAGATGTAGCATTGGTCCTCACAGAATATGGAATTTTGGCATAGGTGCTCACAGGATACTGAGTTGTGGCATAGGTTCCCATAGGATAGGATGCTGTTTCATATTCCTGAAGAATTCACCATCTATTATTTAGGTAACAGCTAGTTCTGCAGTATGTTACACAATCAGGTTCAGATGAAGATATAGACTACAGCTGAAGGCAGTTTACAAAACCATCTGAACTCTCTGATTGTGTCATTATCTTGTACAGCACAATCCAAACTAGTCACTGTTATTTATATTACATGCACAATTTGCTTTGCAAGAGAAAGGTCAAATTGAAATTATTGTGCTCTTGGATAGACAGTTCCTCAGGTGTCCTAAACATTAGCACCAAGGAACGTAGTTTCATAAGAACTTTTAGGAATATGAACAACTAGTAATTATATCGCACCTTTAAAGTAGTAAACTCTCCAAATAAGTATAGAATATTAGGCCCATCTATTCCATCCCTTTATCATAGATTCAGCTCACCAGGCCACATTAGCACCACATTCTTTTTCCAAAGAAATACATCAGGTGAATGATTTTCACTTTTGGTGAGAAAGCTTTAAAAGCTGGTTAATGAATTTAACAACCAACAATCAAATAGCAATTTTTCTGCCAGTAATTTTGTGAAATAAAAATTTAATAGAAGAAAGCAAAGGAAATCTGTTAATCATGATGCAGTTGAAATATGCTGTTTTCATACATTTTACATTATCACTTGTACAAATGGGCAAAGGCTTCATACTTTCAACTGTGGAGCATGTAGGAGGACTAAGTTTTCCAAGAATGGCTTGGAATGTGTAATTCCAGGCTTCGTAGGAATATTGGAGAAATGTAATTGGCCTAGAAATTCCCCAGAGAGCTGTAGTGCATCTAGGAGTGCATTTGGCTTTGCTGTTGACACTTGCAGAAGATATTGAGTTAGCTTATTTACATCATTGAAGATGAGAAGACTGTTGAAATGGAGGCTGCCATGCCACAGTTATGTTATATTGGAGTCTTTGAAAGCACAAAAACCAATGAGGTGAGATGTAGGTTTATGAAATGTCCTGAATTGGAGAAGGCTGGGTGGGGGAGTAGTTTACAGGATGGGTGGAGACCTGGTGCAGCAGCAGGATATAAAAAAGCTGTTGCTGCTAAAAGATGGTCACACTGAAAATGGCCTAAAAACTAAGAAGGTAACAGTTGGGAAAAAAGAGGAGCAGCAAATTTTTCAATCAGAACTGGTGTATTGAATGAGATACAGTGTATTTGGATGGATCTTTGGAAGACAACCCCTCAAGTCAGTAGAGCATTGTGTGCAGGCAGACAGCTATGGTAGTCAGTGTCCCTCCTTGACTCCTAGTTTCTTACTCCAGTACGGGAAAATATACAAGTAACGAACCAGGCCAGTCCTCCATATCCTCCTTCAATGTCCTTGACGCATGATAATCCTTCATGCCTTACCCTCACTCTGCTCAAGGGCTGCCCCAGCTGGCTGCACTGTACACTTCACTGTCACACACATGCAACCTGTACATTAATAGAAAGCCCTGCCTATCACCAAACCTATATATTCCTGTTTACAGCTCCTATCATTGCCTGCTGTGTCTTATTTTTCTTATAAAATGCTTTGTTCAAGTTTCACAGTTCATACTTACACATAAGGCTTCATTTATGATGATGAGCTATGATATCCAACATTCCCAGGTGATGGTCCCCAACATATGACTTTTTCACCATCCACAAGGAAGAAGGACAGCAGAGGCATACTGAAAAGCCACTGGGGAAACAAAGTAGAAGGGCCAATGGCAGCTGGAGTATCTGCTACTTCTTCAGCTTATGCAGTAGCTGCACTTTGCAGCTTGCTCGTGCTCCTGCAAATACCACACAAAACACCTAAATTTTTCAATATATTAACTTTTCTTCATCTTCTTTTCCTTCAGCCAAGCACAAAACAAGTCACAGCAGAAAGGTGAACAAATGACCAAGGGCCTCTGCCTTAGGTCAGATGATCGTGTCCTCACCCATACCAACATTCACTCTTCCTCTTACACTCATCATCTAAAAGGTACATCTGGTGTGAATACATATAGCTTTGAGGGTATGTCACTTACTGACATACCTAACACGAGGAGTGAGCAGCATAATTGGAATCTGATATTGCTGAATGAAAGCTTAGCAGTCAGGATCTGCAGATTCTACTCCCAATTGTCCTATTCTATATAGAAGGTTGTTGGATGAGCATCACAGCTAAGTGGAGGCATTGAAAATGACTAACTACAATGCCATTTCTTGGGCTAATATCTGGGAGGTGTTTTCAAAAATGCAGTGCTGTACCTGGAGCAAGCTGTAGCTCCAAGAACATCTGCTTCCATCCATCGTATTAGAGGGACCTCCAGAAATAGTCAATGGCCAGGATTTTCCGGCCCTGTTGTGGGCGGGACCCACCACGGGCGAGGAAGCACCCCAGTCAGAAGTCCATTGACTTGTGGTGGGACTGGAAGATCGCGGCAGCAGGCAGGTGTGGAAATTCCTGCCGAATGTCTCCAAAATGGATGCATTGAACGCTGACCTTCAGGCACTGTGAGTCCAGTAGAGAGAATAATGGCAAATGACTTTTGAGAGTTTTGGAGCAGTATCTCTTAGGAATTGTAGAAATTAATTGTCACTACTAGCTCTGCTGCCCTGCTCATGGGTTGACAATTGGACACAGTTTTTTTAAAAAAATCTTTCATGTGGTGTGGGTGTCGCTGGCTAAGCCAGCATTTATTGTCCATCCCTAATAGCCCTTGAGAAGGGGGTGATCAGCTGCCCTCTTGAACCGCCTCAGTCCACGTGATGTAGGCACACCCACAGTGCTGTTAGGAAGGGAGTTCCAGGTGTGCAAGTGCACAGTTCAGCTGTTCAAGTGCATGCCAAAGAGGCCAGCAGAATAATTGTGTTCTCATGCCTGATGGGCTATCCAGTCAGTTCTCTTGGATGTCTGATTACGTAACTGGATGAAGATTGGCCTAGGCTGCTGATGCAGCAGCAGTGGAGATGCAGCCTGCATCAGAATGTCCTGGGACTCAACAGCCAGAAAGCCAGGACCACATCAGTTCCAAGGCATTCATATTTTTAGATGCATCAAATATCTGGTGTCTTTTTCTCAGATAACATCTAGAAGAAGCACAAGAATAGGTTTCAGAAAAGCGGACAGGGGCATGAAGGAAAATACATGAGTTAATACTAATGTATTTGTGTACATTAAACTCCTTTTTGATAAGTAAATGCAGTGATTTAAAAAAAAGTTCTCAAGATGTATGCCTCATTGGCAAGGGTGATTATTTATTGCTTATCCCTAGTTGCCCTTGAGTGGTGGTAATTGGCCTTCTTCTTGAACCACTCCAGTCCATGCAATCAAAATGCATACACAATGCTCTTAAGTAGAGATTTCCAGGACTTTGACCCTGCAACATGAAGGAACAGTGCTATATATCCAAATCAGGAATATCCAAATCAGGACACAAATATCCAAGTCAAGTCACATATGTTAAGTCTCCAGTCTTTTGGAAAAATATTGTAAGCAGGATTGTAATAAGTTGGCCTTTTTTTTACTTTCAATGCTTATAATGGAAGCTTGACGCGGTAAGCATGTAAAATCTTTGTCCACTGCTTAGTGCAAGTTAGGGTGTAGAGAAAGAATACTTACAACAAACTAAAACTAGGTATAAATCATCATCATTTTCTCTTTGTTATTGAAGATGACCGTTTCTTGCGTGCATAGAGTCATCTATTGAGCATTTTAACATGGCTGTGGAGCCGGAATGCAGACCTGCATGGCTCTCCACAGTGTGAACAAGGATGAATTGTCTGATTTTGTTGGGACTGCCCGGTCTTTCTAGCTTGTCTTTAGTCCTTAGCTGCCTGCATCCTTTGCTGCTTGAAGGAAACAACACCATTACTTGAGATCATTCCCCAGGTAGTGCTTTATTGCTTATTTTTCTCTCAGTCCACGGTGGACATGCCACATATCCTGAGGTTCGCCTTCAGGAGTCCTTGAACCATAATCTTGACCTACCTCTCAGGTGTGCCCAAGTTTAAGCTGTGAATACATGACCACTTCAATTCCAGACATTTCTGCTCTTTGAAGCACCTCAGCGTTGAGCACTTTGTCCTCCCACTTGATGCCCATGATATTTCGAGTGCATCTCATGTGGAACCTGTCCAACTGCTTAATACATCTGGAGTAGATCATCCATATCTTACAGTCACATAGGCAGGTAGGTATTACCACAGCTTTATGTAAAGCTATTTTTATAGTAATTAATAAAATAAGTAATATATTTAACATTGACTAAAATACGAGAGCAGATTAAGTGTTCAGAGTGTTGGACATTGAGAATGTCCCAATTGAACAGAGCTGCAGTAGGTATCTCTTTTTTGAATCTCTCTGCCTCCAAGTTATTCGACTGGATGTGAATTGGAGACACTCTGACACATAAGGGAGGGGAGCAGTATTTGGATAACTTGCTCCAGATTTCGGTCACGCTTTGCAGAGGGCTACAGGTTCAGAGCAGGGTTGATGTGACCAATAGTGTACAGGGTAAGGGGAGGCAAGATAAGATAGAAACCATGGAAACTGATCCAATCTAACAAATGCAATGTACTTGCTACCTTTAAGGAGAACGATAAATACTGTTGGAAGGACAGCCAGAATGCAGGCCATGGCACCTTAGAGCAGAATGCTGTTCAAAGAGGAAGCTGGATGTTGTAGTTACAAAGGGTTCAGTAATTCGGGGGACAGGTAGCAAACATCCTTCGTAAGCAGGCTTGAGTGTCCTGCATGGTGTGTTACCTACCTCAAGCTAGGGTGAGTGTCATCTAGAACAAACTTGAAAGATATTGGAGAGGGCAGGGTGGATCAAGGGTGCATTGCTGTGGTCCACGTTGGGACCAACAACACAGGAAAGGGTAAGCAAGAGGACAGTAGCATTTATTCAATGTACCTCGCATTGAATCTGGAGGATATGGCAGAGGCATTGCTGTTGGAATTTCTCTGGTGCACTTATGTGTCACTGATACACAGTCTATATCTCACTGCAGTTCAGGAGTGTGGTGATGACAACTGCTCCGTACACGAAAACTTGCGGAGGCCTTCTTTGTCAAACACTCACTGCTGTAGTTTGTAGAAGGCTGAGCTGGCACAGCTGATCCAGTGTTGGGTCTCCTCATCAATGGTGGCATTTTGAGGCTGGCTGACCAGGTGTGGGGTAATATGAGTTTTGTTTAGGCAACATTTAAGGATAGGCCAAGCTTTTTGTATGCAGAATTGAAGAGATCGAGAGGCTTGCAAATCTGGTGCAGAGTGGGCAACAATACTGCAGTTATCCATAAACTGTAGATCTTATATGTCTATGGTGGTCAGTTTAGTTTTGGCATGGAGGCAACTGAGGTTAATTGGTTTTCCATTTAGACGGTATTTAATACGGATATCAGAGGGCAATTGATCTTTGATAAGGTGAATAGCCACTGTCAGGTAGGTTGCAAATAGTATGTGGCTATCACATAGCCTTGCTTGACACTGGTCTGATTTTGAAAGTGTCTGTTTCAGATTTCCCACCCAAGACAGTTGCAGTCATATCATCATGAAGCAATTGTAGGATTGTGATGAACATCCAAATCTTTGGAGCACAATCCACAGATATCACTCGATTTAATGAGTCAAATTCTTCAGTAAGGTCAATGAATGCAATGAAGAGTTCCTGGTGTTGTTCTCTACATTTTTCTTGGATTTGTCTGGCAACAAAGACCTTATTAGTGGTTCCTCGCTAAGTCTAAAGCCACAATGTATCTCTGGGAGGATTTCCTCAGCCACAGGAAGTAGGCAATTCAGGAGAATGCATGTCAGGATTTTTCCTGCTATGGGAAATACCTCAGTAGTTTCCACAGCATGATTTATCTCCCTTCTTGAAGGTAGTTACAATTGGCGCATTCCTGAAATCAAGGTGGGTGGGGGAGAGGGTGGTGGATTTCTTTTCCTTCCAAATCCATAGGATGAGTGCAAAAGCCCACCAGCTTTGGAGACCTCAGCTGGAATACCATCAGGGTGAGGCTTTGTTGGTTTTCATCCATTTGATTCTTTGTTGCAGCCTTTCCATTGATGGAGTTCACCCATGGATTCTACCACAGGGTACTGGGGGATAGTCTGGAAAGTATCAGCTGCCACTGTGGAATCACAGTTGAGGAGTTGTTGAAAATGTTTTTTCCAGTGTTTATGGATGGCATTGCCACCCTTAAGAAGAGAAACATCATCTTCTGAACGAAATGGATTTTGTCCATTTGACCTTTGTCTATAGATGGCTTTGGTGGCTTCAAAAAAGCCTTGCATATCATGATGGTCAGCATATTGTTGGATCTCTCAGGCTTTCTCTTCCCACCACATGTCCTTTATCTTCTGGATTTGTCCTTGGGCATCAGCCTTGAGCTGTTGTAATGCTGCCTTCTTGACTTGCAACCTTGCGTTGTTCTGCCAGATAACGAAGGCTGCTCATTTTTGTTCTAGGGGGGTCACATATTTCAGCATCATTTTCATCAAACCAGTCCTGGCAACAATGTTACTTGAACCCAATGGTCTGGGCCCAGGAGTTGAGTACAGCTGAATTTATTTGATCCCACTGTTCTGGAATTGAGTTGGATGTGTGAAGATTTTCCAGACTGGTCATGAGTTGCACTTGTAATTCCTTTCTTCTGGGCTGCTTTAGCTGAGATATTGATTATCTTTCTCTTGAACTTTTGGGCCTTGCAATGTCCTGGTGCTAGGTGGATGTTCATCACAAATTGAACATATCGATGATCTGTCCAGCAGGCATGAGATCCCTAAATGCATCAAGTGATAGAGACATCACTTAGATTTTTCACTTGAACTATTACTTAATCTAGTAGATGCCAGTGCTTTGATCTAGGATGCCTCTATGTAGTTTTATACTTGTCCTCTGTACGCTGGTGGAAGAGGCTGTTTGTTCTAATGAGGCTATGCTGAACAGCAAGAGGATACCATTTATATTGGCTTTCTCCACCCCATTTTTTCTAATGGGTCCACTCTGGTCATCAGAAAATGGAAAACCACTGCATTAAAGTTCCTCCAGAAGGATGATCTTTTCTCTTTTGAGAAGGCAGTGAGGGCTTCATCAAGGATAGAATGGAACCTTTCCTTAACATCTTCATCAGAGTCAAAGTTCGGGGCAGAGGTCGGGATAATGGGCTGGTACTCTAATTGGCAGGATGTGACTACAGGAGTCTGCAAGGATCTGTGTTGCGGCCTCAACTATTCACTGTATTTATTAATGACTTAGATGGTGGGATAGAAAGCTATATATCCAACTTTTTCAATGATATATAGATAGGTGGTATTGTAATCAGTGTAAATATGAATAAAATTATAATGAGATATTGATCAAGTGAATGGGCGAAACAATGGCAAATGGATTTCAATGCAGGCAAATGTGAGGTCATCTACTTTGGGCCAATCAAAAATGGAAAAGCACTTGCTAAACGGTGTAGAACTAGAAACAATAGAGGCTCATAGGGACTTGAAGGTCTAGGTAAAGGGATCCTTAAGATGTCATAAAAAGGTACAGAAAATAATCAAAATGGCTAATGGAATGCTGGCCTCTACATCCAGAGGAATAGAATACAAGGGGGTTAGAAGTCATGTTTCAGTTATACAAAGCCCTGGTTATAATATAACTGGAGTAGTGTGAGCAGCCTTGGACACCACACCTTAGGAAGGATATACTGACCTTGGAGAGAATGCAGTGTAGATTTATTAGAATGATACCTGGACTCCAAGGATCAAGCAATGAGGAGTGACCAAACAAACTAGTATTGCCTAGAATTTAGGTTAACAGACGATTTGATTGAGGTTTACAAGATATTAGGGAAACAAATAAGGTACAGATTGGGGAGTCCAGGACTAGGGGGCAGTCAAATATTAAAACCAGGTTTTTCAGGGCTGAAATATTTAAACACTCCTTCATGCAAATGGTGGTAGAGGTTTGGAGCTCTCTTCCATAAATGGCAATTGAAGCTAGATTAATTGTAAATTTTAAAACTGAGAATGATATACTTTCTTAAACAAAGTTATCAGGGGATATGGGGCAAAGACAGGTTTTGGAGTTAGGTCACAGAGCAGCAATGATCTATCTCATTGAATAGCGCAACAGGCTAGAGGGGTTAAATGCTCTACTCGTGTTCATTTGATCCTTGTGGGAAAGGGCTAGATGTTGGGTGCACTCTGGGACCACAGCAGAGGTATTTCTTACTTAATAACTGATGAGCTTCTGTTGAATCAGTCTTCCTCCTGCTCATGGTTGCTCCTCTTGCTTCAGCTTTTGTCCCCTATTTCTCTGCAGTATGTGATTTTGCTCCTGCCTCATCTTCCTCTGAGAGGACTATTCTCTAAGGTGTAACTGCAAAGAATATTTTGAAGTGTCTCTAGAACAAATAGAAGACAGCTGAAATGTTGGGAGTGCTAAGTATCAAAGCTTCATGACAAATGCCAGGAATTTTATGCTGCTGGTTGTGTAATGTTATGAATAGAATGAGAATATTATATATTGGTTGCTATCAATTAAAGCAATTTTTTTTATTTGTTATGGCATCACTGGCTAGGCCAGCATTCATTGCCCTGTTCAGAGGATATTTAAGAGTCAACCACACTGTGGATCTGGAGTCATATGTAGCCCAGATTAGGTAAGGATGGCAGATTTCCTTCCCTAAAGGACATTAGTGAACCAAATGGGTTTTTACAACAATCAGACTTCTAATTCCAGATTTTTTATTGAGTGCAAATTTCACTATCTGCCATGGTGGGATTTGAACCCTGGTCCCTAGAGAATTACCCTGGGTCTCTGGAATACCAGTGCAGTGACAATACCCCTATGCCACATTAGATCATATTTAAAATGAACAATGTAGATCGAAAGATATTTTGCTGCCATGGAGGATGTAGCTAAGCTGAAAAAGGTGTTGAGGAGAACTAGTGATAAAGGAGATGAATATAACTAGAATTTTACAGCACAAAAGAGGCCTATATGGCTCTCTGAAAGTGCTATTTTCTTAGCCCCATTCCTCTGTCCCTTCCCCATTACCTTTTAACTTCTTAATCTTCAAAATATTTTATCCACTTCCTTTTTAAAAGCTCATGTTGGCAGCACAAATGCTAAAGTTGGAAAATTACCAAGAATATTGACCTGTCTTTGGGCAACAATGATGTACAAATTTGTGCAGTGTTTTATTTTGCTTCCTCTGTTTCTGACAGTGCATTACATTTTCTACCAACCCTCTGTGCAAAAAATATTCAATTAAGCTCCTCCTTATTACTTTTGTTGAAGATCTTTATGTTCTCTTGTAGGCAACTCACAAACCAGTGGAAATAGCTTTTTCTTATTTACCTTTTCAAAATCTCTTATAATTTTGAACACCACTGGAAGATCTCTTAATTTTCTCTGCTCCATTGAAGAGTGCTCCAGTTTCTCTAGTCCTGATGCTTAAATTAAGTCATGATGTTCACATGAGTTCTGTGTGCAATTCTTTGCACTTGAGGGAACTCTTTTATCTGACGAACGTTGTCCAGCAAATGCCTTCTTACCATAGGAAGCATGAAAAAGATGTTGACTCTTTGCTGATACATGTACAGAGTGAAAATGCCAGGTGTCTTCTGGATTGACTTGGAAGGATGTGGTGGCACAGAATCTTCATGCTGTGACAACCTTTATTTCTATGGGAAGAGAAGTTCTTGACTCAGAGGTTTTGTGTAGGTTACTGGACAGCTGATGGCAGTCTAATTTGTGAAGTGGAGGGGATGAAGCAGGATCCCTATGACATGTCTACGTGCATGTCCCAGGGTAGCAGTGGGTTTGTCATTAACAACTCAGGATTATTCCAAATCCATTGTTGGTGATAGCAGATAATGGACAGGAGAAGAGTTAGATATACTTTCCAAAGTACAACAGAAGTCGGACAGAGAATCTTAAGTTTTACTCCTGGAATGCAATCTGCGTCTCAAGAAACAGATAGGTATCTGCATGAAGGATCATCATGTCCTGAAATGTTAACTCTGTTTCTCTCCTCAGATGCTGTCTGACCTGCTGAGTAATTCCAACATTTTCTGTTTTTATTTTAGCTATGTGCATGCTTCTTTAGTCTAATATTAAAAGGGTCCATGCATAGTACAAAATGGTAATGCATGCCTGGTGAAGTGCATCCAATGACCTTGAAGGATGAAGAAAAGATGTTATGGGAAAGTGAAGGGACAATATGATGAAATTAAGTCATCCTACCAATGTTAATAAATAGTGTAACTTTACCCATTGTTCATATATGTCTGTCTGTGTTTTATTAAATATATATTTAATGTCTTATAAGATTAGTGATTTGTAGCTCAGAAAGGTATACAAATGTGATTTTTTTGAATTTTGATAAGGTAAAGTTTGAAATCAACTTCTGCAATCATAACCTCGTTTCTCCAATTTAAGTTTCTTGATTTGTTAAGTATTTATCTTATTTGGAGGATTAACATTTGAATAAGTGCTTGCATGTGTATTATCTTAGCATCATTAAATTAACATCAGCTAGCTAATAATGGGCCTCTAAAAGTATTACAGGGAAAACAACTCTCCTTTTGTGCATTGCCAATTAATAATCCAAATTTGCTGCTGGGAAATATGACCTGTGGCCTAGATCCCTTGCCAGCCATGACATGTGACGGAAAGGCATCCATAACTCGGGTCTACAGCTCCAAATGCTTCAAAAGCTTGTGCAACCTTTGCCCCTTTCCTTTCTCTTTTGTCACTTCTTATGTCTGGTACTTGTTCCTCCTGTGGTCTTACTACATTTCAAAATTATTTCATTGGCTGTAAAAGACTTTAGGACATCTTGAGGTCATGAAAGGTGCTACATAAATGCAAGTCTTTCTTTTTTCCTTCCTATCTGTAGCCTAAAACAGGCTATCTGGCAACCTGGCTAAGTCACAGCCAGCACCACAAAATGCTACTTTCCTTTTTGCACTGCAGGTTGTAATTAGATATAATGAGAGGTTGATGTAACTGTAAACTGAATACAGGTGAAAATTAGATAATAGTTAGACACTGATTCAATTGGCAAAATGGAACAGATTATAATTAGAGGCTATCTTGCCAACATAACACAGATAATAATCAGGTGATAATTACAGATAGTCTGTAGACGACATATAGAAGATGAATGGTTGGTCTGGAGGACTTGCTAATAATGAAGAGGAAATGGGTTATCGGGTTGGCAGTAGCTATGGAAAAATGCTATGCTTCAGTACGTTTGGATTGTACTCTGGGGTTGTAGCACTGCATAGAAGGAATTTGAGCTTCTGAAGGGAAATGGAGTGTGATGATTAGCTAAGTGAGTGATTCCAAGAATTTAACAGTGTTTGCGAGGGCAAGGAGGGTGCCTGGTGCTGGCACCTCTAGGAATGAAGGATTGCAGAATATGGCAATCTGTTGGCACTGAGATTCCAGGTTCTAACAGCACAATTGGTGGGGGATTTTCGCAGTTTGACAGCACTAGATGAATGATGGAGTCTGACAGTAAAGAAGAGCGGCAATGTTGTTAGTGGGGACCGAGGTCTGGGCATAGTGCAAGAGGGTCTGTCAGTACTGGATGTAAAGGATTCCTGGCTGTAGCAACATTGAGGTAAGGGACGTTAGAATTAGAATTGGAGTCTGTAACATTGGAGGAGGTGACAGAAGTGTGGAACTTTTGGTTTGTGAAACTATTGAGGGCAGAGAAGATATCAGCAGAGTGCCTGTACTAGCTCTTTGAAAAAGCTATATAATTCATCCCACCTTATCTGCTCTTTCCCCATAGTCATGCAAAGTTTTCAACTTCAAGTATTTATCCAATTCCCTTTCAAGAGATATTATTGAATCGTATTCCACCACCCTGTCAGGCAGTGCATTCCAGATTGTAACAACTCACTGAGCTATTTTTTTTCCTCATGTTGTCTTTAATTCTTTCACTGCCAATTACCTTAAATCTGTGTACTCTGGTTATCAAACTTTATGCTACTAGAAAGAATTTCTCCTTACTTTATCAAAACCCTTTCATGATTTTGCACTGTAATCAAATCTCCCTTAATTTTTACTGGTCTAAGGAAAACAATCTATTTCTCTAGTCTGACTAACTCAAATCTTTCATCCCTAGTACTATAGTAAATCTCTTTTGCATTCTTCCTAAAGTTTGGTGCCCAGAATTAGACAGAATACTCCAGTTGGGGCCTAACTAATACTTTATAAAGCTTCCTTCTTCTTATACTCTATAGGGGGGAGTTCTAACTCAGAGGAGTGCATGCAGTTCGTGTGATTAAATCTGGCATAAATGCAAGTGTGTTGGGAAGCTGGCTCCAGCCCAACTTCCAGCATTTAATTCAGGTGCATTAAGCTGGTTGGTTGCAACCCTGTTGGAGAGGTGGGTTGACCATGAACAAAGGGCAAAGCTCAATGTGGACAATGCTACGCTGCAAGAAACTAGGCTCATTCAAAATGGATCCCTTAAAGAGAAACACTATGGGGGCGGGGTCGGAAAATATGGCAAGCTGTTCAAAAGTCCATTGACTTCAGCGGGACTGGAAAATCCCACTGGGGGGAGGGGTCATAAAATTCTGCCCATTATGTTCTTCTGACAAGGAAAAACGCAAGAGGCAACATGTGAGTGTGCAGTGGGCTTTGCAGTAAAAAACACTCTAATTGTGATGATTGAATCCCTCCACAGAAGGCTCAAAGAGACTTCTTACACTTCACTTGTCAACAAGTGTGGGCCCAGTTAACCTCATGTTCATCTATGGCCTGACACTCACCTCCAAGGCTCAATTCTATGAGGCACTTGATACTGCCATCAGCAGTACTCCCAGCATCGATGGACTGTACCTCTTAAGGGACTTCAAAGCAAGGGTGGGTACCGACTATACAGCTTGGTCAACATGCATAGGGCAGAAGGAAATTGGCAAAATAAATGAAAATGGACAGAGGTTGCTGGAGCTATCCTGTTACCATGGACTCTGTGTGATGAACAGCTACTTCCAAATCAAGCCATGGTGTCCTGGAGACATCTGAGATTACACCACTGGCACCAGCTAGATCTCATCATCACTAGACATACTACTCTCAACAGTGTTCTCATCATTCATAGCTATCACAGCGCTGACTGATGCACTGACTATTCCTGGTGTGTAACAAGGTCAGGCGCCAGCCAAGGAAACTGTAGAGTAAAGGCTTAACATCAGAGCAGATGGTGCTGATATAATGATGATGTAACACCACGGCCAGAATTTTACGTCCCACAGGCGGGTGCGTGCCCAACCCATCCGACCAAGAAATAGTGCTAGAAGATGTTGGGCGAGCATCCCAACGTCACTGCACACTTGCTTGATATCTTGCTCGGCACGCGCGTGCACGGCTGTCAGAAGTGCACCTGCCGACAATTAAGTGGGCAATTAAGCCCATTAAGGAGGCAATTGAAAGTGATTTTTCATGGCCTGTCCACTTTTACGGTTGGGGAATGGGCCATTCAGTCAGTCTGCCTTTACATTTTTGCTCAAACCTTGATTCAGGGTGGGATGAAATATCCGTGGGCAAATAAAAAAAAGATAACTGGGGACTCTTTTTTTAATGAGGTATGCTTTCAGGTGCTTGATTGTACTGCATGGACATATTTTGCAGCATTTTCGTTATTTCATTTATTCTGTGGAGGTCTGCAGCTCCCTGAGGCAGCAGTCTACCTTCAGGGAACTCACCGGAAGTGCTCACCAGCACCCACAGTGACACTGGTGCCTGCCCTCTTCCCGCCCTCACCAGCAGTATTGAGCCTTTCTCAGCACGCATTTCATGTTGGCTGGCCATTAATTGGCAAAACATTGTGACAATGGACAGCGAGTAAAAGACCTAAGGAACAACTCTGACAAGTAAACAGGTCTTTGAAAGAAAGATGAAAGGAATGGATTCAAAACTCACCAAAAAGTCAGAGAATTATGGGTGTAGCAGATGCAAGCTGAGACACAGACCCAGAGTCCAGACAGCAGTGAGCACAGACCAGAATTATCAAGCAACATCAGTGAAACAGCAACATGTCCAGAGCTTGATACAAGTATGGAATCTACACTGCCTCTCCCAGAACATCTCCGAAGTGCTGTAGGCTCTCAACAAATTTAGCACAAGGATAACTGGACAGAGAGGTTTTCTAGGTTTAGAATCACTTCTGGTAACTAAGAGGAGAGCCCTTCTGAACTATAAACAAGTCACCAGCAAACAAAATCTAGATGCTCTAAGAGTTGTCAGAATCAAGTCTCAGCAGACTGCTTGACACTCCGCCAATCAATATTCTGCAGAAACGTACATTCATTTGCTGAATCCGAGGATGCTAGAAGGGTGTATGAAGGAATCAAGAAAGCAACAGGCCCAGCCACAACCAAATCAGCTCCCTTGCAGACAAAGACCGGATGATCATCACTGAACCTAGCAAGCAGATGGAAAAATGGGTGGAGCATTATCTTGAACTCTATGCAATGGAGAACATTGTCACTGAAGAGGTTCTCAGAGCAACTCCAGACTTTCCTGTCATGGAGGAGCTGGACAGTGAGTACACCATAGTAGAGCTCAGCAAGGCCTTTGATCATCTTGCCAGTGATGAAGCCCCAGGAAACAATGGCAAATCATCAAAAGTGGAAAACCAGCACTGCTGCAGCATCTCCAAGAATTTTTGTGCCTATGCTGAAAGGAAAGATTTATGCCTCAAGACATATGTGATGCAAAAATAGTCACCTTGTACATAAACAAAGGGTATTGCAGTAACTGCAACAAAGGCTGTGGCATCTCCCTGTTAAGTATTGTGGGGAAGGTCTTTGCTCACATTGCTCTGACCAGACTGCAGAGCCTGGCATCAAGCATTTGCCTTGAGTCTCAGTGTGGCTTCAGAGCTGGCAGATTGACAGTTGATAGGATTTTCTCACTTTGGCAGCTACAGGAGTGCTGCGAACAGGGCAGACCACTTTACGTTGCTTTCATAGACCTCACCAAGACCTCTGACTGAACTCCTCAACCGAACCAGCAGAGGGGGATTCTTTAAACTGCTGCAGAAAATAGGCCGGGTGTCATTTCTTCTTTCCATGAGAATACGTAGTTTCGTCAGTTACAATGGAATATCATCGGAGGCTTTCAAGATCAGCGGCGGGGTAAAGCAGGGCTGTGTCCTCGTGCCAACTCTATTTGGCATATTTTTCTTCATGCTGCTGTTCTACGCTTTCGGTGATTCAAACAAGGATGTCTGTATTACAGTGCCAATGGCAAGCTGTTCAACTTGGCAAGACCGCGTGACAAGATCAAAATGCATAATGTCCTAGTTCGTGAGTTGCTGTTTGCTGATGATGCTGAGCTGGCATCTCATACTAAAACTCACTTGCAACAGCTTATAGATCAGTTCTCCTGGGCCTGCAAGGAGTTTGGACTGACAATCAGTGTCAGGAAGATCAAAGTTATGGGCCAGAATGTAGACACTCCACCTTCCTTCAACACTGAAAACCTCACTCTGGAAGTCGTCAACATTTTCACATGCCTTGGATCATCAATTACCAGCAACCTTCCCTCAGCGTTGAAATCAGCACCAGTATTGCCAAGGCCGCAGCTGACATGTCAAACTTGAGAAGCCGAGTGTGGACCAACAGCAAACTAACCAAAAATACAAAGTTCCGTGTATACAAGGCTTGTGTTCTCAGCACCCTTCTTTACTCCTTTACAGTAGAGAGGCATGGACAACTTACGCAAGCCAAGAAAAGTGGCTGAACAGTTTTTATCATTGTTGTAGGTCTTAGCATAGATTGTCCTTGGTCAGGATCAATAGACACTGCTGGAGACAAGGCTGTTGGTAAATAGTGCCTTTTATTAAATGTTCTTCTAATTACATACAGTATAAGGTTTAACATGAGGCTTCACATAGAACTATATCTCAGCATGCTGTTGTCATGTGATCTTACATCACTGATGATGTGGATTATCTATTTACATATTTAACATTAACCCTTTATACTACATCTCCCCCAAGTCTCTAACTCTATTCAATACATTATTTATGTTATCCTACATCTCTGGCTCACAGAGATAACCATCAGTCTCCCTGGCTTTGTTTTCAGCTCTCTCAGAGTATGTATAGTCAGGATATCAAGTTCTCCATGTTCTCTCTTGAACTCAAATTAGTATGTGAATCATCAGAGATTGCCAACTCTCTGTTCAGGTTGTCTTCCTGTTCCTCTGGGCAACTGGTCCATTCCATTGATGGTCTTTTTCTTGTAGATGTAAGTCTGCTTCTGTTTCTTTTCACTGTTCCACTTTCAGTCTCTACAAGATAAGATCACGGATGTAGTGTTTTTTCTAAAACCTGGCCTTCACAATCCTGGTCACGAATCTATACTGATTCCCCTGATAAGGCATGTATTCTATAGTGTTGATTATAGTTTCTGGTTTGATTTGCATGATTTTCATGCCTTCGCCTTTACTCTCTCTATATCTGTTGCTTTGAGGCATGGCATAAGCGTGTGCGGAAGAACAGGAAGTTGAGTCCATAGTTGCCTACCCATTAAAAGTTTGGATGAAGCCAGATCATTCTGGAGCGGTTTAGAATGGTGGCTCAACAGTGCCAAGTTGATATTGTAATTTTTCTTCAACAAAGTCTTTACTGTCCTTACTCCTCTTTTGGCTTCCCCATTAGCTTGCAGGTATCTGTGTGAATAAGTCATGTGGACAAATCCATAGCCTTCTGTGGGCTGCTTAAAACATTTGTTGACAAAATGTGGGCCATTTTCTGAAATGATTTCTTCTGGAATTCTGTGTATGGCTAAAACTTACTTTTAGTAACATAATGACAGTTTCCAAGGTGGAACCTTGAAGACATTTAACTCAATCTATCGTGAGTAGTAGTTAACAACAATGAGGAATGTTTTCTCTTTGAGCTTAAAAAGATCCTTTTCGAGATGTTGCCAAATCTGGACAGAAATGAGGATTACTATGTGATTCTTTTAGTCCCTGGTGTCGGAATACATAGGTGATGCAGTTTGAAACCATTTCCAATAATGATTTTGAGATCCCTGATCACCAAATGTAATTTTGCGCCCTAGCACGACACTTCATAATGCCTGGGTGTCCCTGATGTGTTCTCTGAAAGATCTCGCATCTGAGGATTCTAGGTATGACCAACCTCTCATCATAAATCAGCAAGTCATCCATGATAGTGAAATGTCTTCATTGCTCAAAGTATTGCTTCAGAATGAGATTATTTGGAACATATTCTGGCTATCCCTTAATGCAGCATTATTCCCGAATTTGAGCACATTCTTCATCTGATTTTTGTGCCTTTCAAATTCCATTTAGCCTCCGTTTTGTCGCTGGTAGCAATTTTGTGGCCAATGAAGTATGGGACTCCACATTTTCGACAAAATTTATATCCTCTCCTCTTACAGGAATGGTGCTTCACATTTTTGGTGGGACACTCTTCATGCCAATGCAGGCTTTTACCACTACAGTGAGAACACTGAATAATGGCGGGTACCACGTCCTCTTCGCTTTTCTGCTGTTTTTGAGTTGTGGCGCTGCTATTTCTGTGTCCTACACACTGCACCGTGTCAGTCAATTTTCTCTACGAAATCTCTGTTGCCTTAAATAAATACACGATTTTGCTTTCTCATTTCTGCCTGCTTTGTTAACTGCACAGCCTTCGATAGTGTTAACTCCTCCAGAAATTCTGATAAAGTCTCCTCTAAGACTCCGACAACAATGAGATCCTGAGTTAATTTGTCTTTCAGGGCTTCATATTGACAATTTTCAGCTAGTCGATATAAATCATTAATGAAAAAATCTACGCTTTCTCCCGGTCTTTGGACATATCTAGAACTTCACCGTTCTATGATTGTGTTTCTTCTAAGGCTGAAATATGTACCAAAAACTTTTATAACATCTTTATATGTCACCATTTCTTTGTTTATGCCCTGTCTGACCATAACGTTGTGTACGCTACTGCCTACGGTGTAGTGAAGGGTACTGACCTGTTTCTTGCTAGGTTTCTCGGCTAATCCTGAAGCGGTTCTGTTTCTGGTAAATCTACAATGTCAGTTCTGCCACTTCCCAGCTTGATCTGGGTCTTTCACATTTTTGAAGCATTCTGGGAAGGGTAACATTTTATCCATGGCTTTTCTTCGCTCTAGCCTTTCTTCGAGTTCTGTTGCCGTTTTTTCCATGCTGTCCGTCTCTCGCAATCATTTCTCTTGCTGCTTCTTCCAGTCACTGGGCTTTTTACTCCATGCTTTTTCTGTCATCTTTTCTGCTGTCACCTTTTAAAAAAGAGATGAGGAGGAATTTCTTCTCTCAGAGGGTAGTCAATCTGTGGAATTTTTTTTACCACAGAGAGCTACAGTGGCTGGGTTGTTAAATATATTCAAGACTGAGATAGACAGATTTTCAATCAGGAAGGGAATCAAGGGTTATGGAGGAAGGGCAGGAAAGTGGAGTTGAGGGTTATCAGATCAGCCATGATCTCATTGAATGGCAGAGCAGACTCAATGGGCCAAATGGCCTACTTCTGCTCCTATGTCTTATGGCTTATGGACTGTAGCAGTTCAAGAAGGCAGTTTGCCACCACCTTGTCAAGGGCAATTAGGGGTGGGCAATAAGTGCAGGCCTAGCCAGCGATGCCCACATCCCAAGATGAATAAAAAAATGATACACAGTTGAGGGGCATTGTTTAATTAAGGACTTTGATCCCATATAAATAGGGGACAGCTGGGACACTGGGTGTTGGAAGGAGATATACAAGATTGAACAAAATCAATAAACTATCTTAGTAAAGAAAAACTCTGTGTCTTGGTTTTTACTTTGGATTATATTAACACCCGCCACTAAAGAGCAGAAACTTGTCGACACAATATTTTCTCATATGCCGCAAGCATACTCTTTGCAACTACAAGGCTTTGTTCTTTCTTTTCCAATTGCTTCTGTATGATACAACCACTGTGGCTTCAGCAGAGGTCAAGGCAAGCAATTAACCTCCTCGCTCTGATTGCTGATATGCTCTTCAACAATAATCTCTAGGTTTTGGAGCCTGTGAGGGCCCTGGAAAAGCCTGCTCCACCTACACCTGTACACGGGCAGAATCGGCCATTAGAACATGAAGCAGCATATCAGTTACTGACAGAGAGGGGGCAATGGGATGAGAAGAGGAAGCTTTGAGTGGAGTCTCCATTTTCATGTCCCTTTTGCCATCATCCCACTCATTGGTCAGCTGCACTTCAGTGCTACCACTTTATTGGAGAGCAGCTTGATGTAGATCAGTGTGGTGCTGTAAGGCCAGGGCTAATGTATGTCATCTTATTTAAGGTGGCATACGTGTTGGCATTCATTGGGGCACTTGGTCTCAGTCAAGGCATCTGTGGAGTAATTTGATTGGTACATTTGATATTTCAGAATTGGAAACACTATCCATGCAAGAAGACATTACCGTAATGCCCTGCAACATCATCCCACTCATGCTTGAGGCTTCTGCTCTATTCACTCTGCAATTGTGGTCAGTGTGCTTGTAAAGCCTGTCAGGAGATCATACATTCTTTGCTGCTCCTCAGTGATTGATCTTTTTATTAATTGTACTGGGAATACAGCATCCTTGTGCAGATGAATGTAGCTTGGAGAGACTCTTGCTCACTTGTGAAACGAGAGTCACCTGGTGAAAACTCAACTATCAGTCTAATCGGTTCTACTGAATTATGAGTAAGGGGGTAGCGCATGGTAACATGAATCCTATGATGATGCACGCTCAGAACAAATCACCTCTGAGTATTCATTGTCTGCAAGGTCAATGGATTCCTGCTGCATTTGTGAAGGCCCTGACAGCGATAGAAGAGATGAATTAGTACTGGCAAGGTAAGAATGTTGCAACTTATCCATATGAAGATGATCATATTTCACTCCCTGCTATAAAATGTAAACAGGACTGAGTGTTGTATGACATGTGTTCCTTCTACTTGATTCTGCCACCAGAAGGCTGCGGGTCCCCAGCTCTGATTGCTAGGGATGTTGAGAAGCCATTGATTTACAGTGCTTTCTCTTCTATAGTTGTCAACCATGTGATCTGTAAAGGGCCACTTCCAATTCTCTCCCTTATGTTTTGTGCTCTTTTCTCCTGCAACAGGGGAAAGAACAGACTTATGAATGACGATAATGGTGTGTGCTCATCAGATGGCTGAGTGCATCTAATGAGGGTGACTATCAGGGAAAGACATTAAACTGTTTAAGGATGAGGGTGAGTGACAGTGGTGATGAGTATGTGCGATATGAGGAAGTTCATAGAAAGAGAAGGATGACTGCACTTGCAAGGTAACTGAGCGTATGGATGGAATAGATTAGGCTTTTCAAGGCAAAGCTGGTGGGGGCAGGGAGGGCAGTGATGCACACAGCAGGGTGCAGGCGAATGCATACTATTCCTGGCCTGCTTAGGTTATTAAAGCACTTTGTGCACTGAGTCCAGGAATGTGGCACAATGCTCTTCCTGCTGGCCTTCTGGTTCCCCATCAGCCTCTCTTTCTGTGTTTTGTTCTCCTAATGCTGTGAGGAGTATCTCTCTCAGTTCCCCACAGCTCCAGTAGTACATCAAGGAGATGTCATTGAAGTGGTTGAGAATCCTAAATCTATTCTCACAGCTCATCTTTTCTTGCTTGCAACTTCCAACTCCTCTAAATACCATCTTTGGATTTTCCCTTTAAATACTGTACTGGAGTTGAGATCACATTATGTGTTCCTTCACTATGCCCACTGCCAAGCAATCAATGTCAAGCCCAGAAGTAAAATGATAACGAGATGACTGCATTAAAATGCCACTGACAATCTGAATTTACTTTAAGGGTTTCCTATGTAATATTGAACTTTCCCCTTCCACCTGTACTCAATATGCCTCTGAATTATTTTCGGGGCTTATGTCTATTTAGAAAGCCAAGGATATTATATGCCGTTTAAACAGTTGTCTCAAGTTGTCTTGCCACTTTCAAAGACTTCTTATAGGTATAGCCCCAGGTTCCTGTACCCCATTTAAAATTGTATCATTTACTTTATATTACCTCTTCTCATTCTTCCTACCAAAATGAATCATTTCATGATTCTCTGCATTGAATTTCATCTTCCATACGATTGCCCATTTCACCAGACTGTCCATGTAGTGTTGAAGTATTTTACTTCCTTCTAGAGTGAAAAACAACCTTTCAACGCTATTCTCTGTCTTCTGCCAATTAGCCAATTTTGTATGTATACAGCCACTACCCCTTTAGTCCCATTTTAATAAGTTCATTCATGGGATATGGGCTTCGCTGGCTGGGCCAGTATTTATTGCCCATCCGTAGTTGGCCTTGAGAAGTGGTGGTGAGCTGCCTTCTTGATCTGCTGCAGTCCTTGTAGTGTAGGTACACCCACAGAGCTGTTAGGAAGGGAGTTCCAGGATTTTGGCCCAGTGACAGTGAAGGAACGGCGACATATTTCCAAGTCAGGATGGTGAGTGACTTGGAGGGAAACTTCCAGGTAGTGGTGTTCCCATCTGTCTGCTGCCCTTGTCCTTCTAGATGGTAGTGGTCATGGGTTTGGAAGGTGCTGTCTAAGGAGCCTTGGTGAATTCCTGCAGTGCATCTTGGTACACACTGCTGCTATTGTGCATTGGTGGTGGAGGGAGTGAATGTTTGTGGATGTGGTGCCAATCAAGCGGGCTGCTTTGTCCTGAAGCTTCTTGAGTGTTGTGGGAACTGCTGTCATCCAGGCAAGTGGGAAATATTTCATAACACTCCTGACTTGTGCGTTGTAGATGGTGGCCAGGCTTTGGGTAGTCCGAAGGCAAGGTACTCCTTGCAGGATTCCCAGTCTCTGAACTGCTTTTGTAGCCACAGTAATTATATGGCTAGTCCAATTCAGTTTCTGGTCAATGGTAACCCCAAGATGTTGAAAGTGGGGGATTCAGTGATGGTAATGCCATTGAATGTCAAGAGGCAATGGTTAGATTCTCTCTTGTTGGAGATGGTCATTAGCTGGCACTTGTGTAGCACGAATTTTACCTGCCATATGTCAGCCCAATACTGGATATTGTCCGGGTCTTGCTGCATTTATACATGGACTGCTTCAATATCTGAGAAGTTACGAATGGTGCTGAACATTGTGCAATCGTTAGCGAACGTCCCCACTTCTGACCTTAGGATAGGAGGAAGATTATTGATGAAGCAGCTGAAGATGGTTGGGCCGAGGACACTATCTTGAGGAACTCCTGCAGTGATGTCCTGGAGCTGCGATGATTGACCTCAAACAACCACAACCATCTTCCTTATTGCTAGGTATGATTCCAACTAGCTGAGAGTTTTCCACCTGATTCCCATTGACTCCAGTTTTATTAGGGCTCCTTGATGCCACGCTTGGTCAAATGTGGCCTTGATGTCAAGGGCAGTCACTCTCACCTCACATCAGGAGTTCAGCTCTTTTGTCCATGTTTGAACCAAGGCTGTGATGAGGTCAGGAGCTGAGTGATACTTGTAGAACCCAAACTGGGCAAGTTTGGGTTCCCATGTGGATAACTTTATACTGCATGCTAACAAGTCTGTTATGTGGTTCTTTATCAAATATTGCTCACCATCACTTTATCAATGAACTCAATCACATTAGTCAGTGTGACTGCCTTTAATCAATCCTTGATGGCTTTAATTTATTAACTCTTAATTTTTCCAAGTTTCAAATAATTTTCTTCTGGTTAAGGGAGCTTCCATACCATCGACATTAGGAAGACTGGCCTGTAGTTGCCAAGTTCATCCTCTCTGGTTTTTTTAACAGGAGGATTGTTTGCAGTCCTCTAGCCCTCTGGCACCACTCACCTCTGCAAGGAGGTTTGGAAGTTTCTGGCCAGAGCCTTCGTAATTTTCATATTTACTTCCATTGGCAAGCTAGGATGTATCGCATTTGGATCTGGTGACTTATCTACTTTGAGCAACAGGAGGAAGTATTGGAGGAAGTGACTTGGCATCTGGGAGCACTCGAAGCAACATGGACCAGGATTTTCTGTTGCAACGAGGGGGAGGGGAGCGAGAGCGGGCGTGGGTGGGTGCGGACCCGATTGCTGCCCGCGATCAGGTCCACTAAGCCATTTTACACAGGCGGGCCAATTAATGCCTGCCCAGTGTATTTGCCGACTCCCGTGGATAGCGGGAGTGTGCGGGCAGAGGCGAGCGTGCACAGGCCGCCGGGTCCAATGGTGACCCAGCAGTCTGTTTAAAAGAAGGCCTGGCAGCCTTTTGTAGGCTGCTCACAGTGGACAGTTCCAGGCTGCATCAGAAGGGTTCGGGTGAGCAGGCCAAGCTGGAGGGAAGGCCAGAGGGGCAGGGCAGGCTGCAGGGTCTGCCACAGGAGGAGGGCAGGCTGCAGGGTAGGCCAGCGGGGGGGGCCAAAGCACGCCTCATTTTTCTGATGACTGCCTTGCTGCCTTCCTCAAGGAGGTGGCAGCACGGCGGGAGGTGTTGGTCTCCCCGGATGGGAAGAGGAGGCTCCCCCCGCATGACCAAAGATGCCTGGGAAGAGGTGGTGAGCTCCTGCGACGTGGTGCGGCACACCTGGGTCCAGTGCTGCAAGCGCTTCACCGATTTGTTGCGCTCTGGCAGGGTGAGTGCCATGTTGGCATTGGGCATTTAATCCAGCAGGTAGCCTTACCCTCTAAGCCACACCCCCCCACCCCCGCCCCCCACCCACCAAGTCTTACTGTCGTGACTGCAATGAATCATTTAGGGCATTTTTCTTTTGCTGGGTGGGTAAGCAGATAGTGCCGATGCTGAGGTCAGCCTGAATGAGTCATGAGGAGATGACTTCTCCTCCGCACCATATGTTGTCCTTAGTTGCACATGAATGGTTTGGGGGCACCCTGGAGGAGCTGCACCTAGGCGCATACTCAAAACTCCAGGACACGTCCTAGTCAGGATGATGAGATGGTGGAAGGAGAGCCTCAAGGTGTCGTGGCAACGAACCATCTGCTGCCCTCTACGCTGCATGTGGTTGCGCCTCCTTGCTATGCGAGGAAATACTGTGTAGTTCCTAATGTGATGTAGGCAGCATGTGTCCAAGGGGATGTTGGGGTGGTGGGGAGCAGGCCTAGCATCTTTGTCTGAGTTGTCAGCAGTGGGTTGAGGAGGCACTGGAGGCCTGATATGTCCTACTCTGGTTGGGGTGTGGCGTGCGCGAGCAGTGTCCATGTGCAATTTGCCCTTATTCAATGGTCTTTTCTCTTTTTCAGGAGAAGAATGCTCATAACGTGGCTGAGCATGTGAAGACTGGAGGCAGACAGGCACAGCTCTTCATATTAAGCCGGTTCGAGCAGGAGGCCCTTGAATTGGAGAGGCGCCATGCACCCAGGTGTACAGGTGTCTGTGAGGCTGGAGTGGCATGGCCAGGTATTTAAGGCCAACAGTGAGACCTACATTGTCCTCCCAACAGCCATAGCACTGGTGATTGTTAAATTAGTTATTGTTGCAGATATTAGCACTTCAGGGGGAATCCGAACATTGACTAGTGTCCTGTGGCACAGTGGTGAGGGCACTTCACAGTTGCTGGAGGAGCTGGCAGAGACAAAGAGTGCCCATGGAGCCAGCAGTCAGAGGAGTGCAGTGACCAGGCACATGCTCAGTTGGTGCCTGATGATCTGCCTCTGGAGTCAACCGTGACACAGCAGGTGCAGGAAATGTGGCTGGGAGTGTGGGAGCACCTGGGGGAGATACATGAGGCTATGCTTGGCTTGGTCTCCATGGTGGAGGAGGCTACGCGGATGATCGCCGAAGGAATGAGCCACATGTGCGAGCACCATGCGTTCTCCATGGAGAGAGTGGCAACTCTCATGGACAGCCTACTCCAGGAGACCCGCCAGGGCTTCCTGGGGATGTGCTCTGACCAGCAGGCCCTCACATCGGCAATGACATCAGCCGATCACTGCCAGTGTGGGAGATGGTGAGGGCATCAAGCTTCCCAGCTTGTTGCACATCCATCCACGGTGAGCAGGGAGGTACGAGGCAACCTCACGTTGGCACAGCAGCTGCCTGTTGTCTCTGTAGGCTCCTCTCAGGGCACTCCTAATGAGGGCGGCAGCTCCTCCGCCCCTCTCCCAGTGACTGTATCATCCGGCAAGGCTGCGACGACTGGGGAGATGCCAGCTGTGGAACAGGCATCTCCCTCCCAGGCGGGGCCAGCACAGGCTCCACGGGCCAGAGGACGACATGACCACCAAGGTCATCAAGGCCAACAGGACAGCAGAGTCAGCAGGCTGTCTCAGATGCCACTCCCAGCAAAGGGACAGTACCAAGACGTAGCACCCGTAAACGAAAGCATAAGGCACATTAGGCACACCATAGGTTTTTCACTGGTGGTTTTGTGTTGGCCTGAGATTAGGTCCTCATGATTTCTTTTTGATTGTTTACACTATTGTTTAATATTTGTGATAACTTCTGATTCACACATGAAGTGGCAGATGTGTGACCATAGCTGAGGGTGCCTCATTTCTTCTGCATGTGTATGTTTAAAAGTGTCATGAGTGTTTTTTTTGGACATTTAGCTTTATGTATGAGGCCCTTAGTTAGTGCTGATGACCTGGCAGATTTTCCACTTAGGTGTCGAGTATCAAGGCACCAGCCCAGGCTTGTCCTGGTGATCCATCTGTGCTGTACTAGCTGAAGGTTCGCTGGATTAAAGCAGCCCGTGTTTCCCTGCCTCCTTGGAGTAGTCCCGGGTCAGCGTCTACCCCCTTAGCATTAACCTGTGCATGCTCATCCTCGGAATCACCGCTGGACTCATCGTGTGCAGCTGCAGACACTGTGTCGATGACTTCGTCATCCACTGTGCCCCCCTTTCACGCGCAAGATTGTGGGGAGTGCAGCATGCAACCACTATCACTGAGACACGATTTGGGGGATACTGGATTGTGTCCCCCGATCGGAACCGCATCTTGAGAAGACTGATGGCTCTCTCCACCACAGCTCTTGTGGAGTCGTGGCTCCTATTGTATCGCTGCTCAGCTTCTGTTTTGAATGGTGGAGAGGCGTCATGAACCACCTTCTGAGGGGATAGCTCTTGTCACCCAGCAGCCATCCATCAAGCTGGGCCGGAGCACTGAAGAGACCTGGCACCTGGGAGTGTCTGAGGGTGTAGGTGTCGTGGGAGCTGCCTTGGTACCTTGCACAGACTTGTAGAATCTGCATCCTGTGATCACACACTATCTGCACGTTCATGGAATGGAAGCCCTTCCAGTTGACGAAGGCACCGGGCTCACCTGCTGGCGCCTTGATGGCCACATGTGTGCAGCCTATTGCACCCTGGATGCGGGGGAAGCTAGTAATCGCTGTGAAGCCTCAGGCTCACTGTGTCTGGCTTGCCTGGTCCTAATGGAAGTGGATGAAGGTCAATGCACATCTGAATACAGCATCTATGACCTGCTTGACACAAGTGTGTACAGCTGATTGGGAGACACCGCAAAGATCACACACCGAGCCCTGGAAGGAGCCAGAGGCATAGAAGTTGAGGGCAGCTGTGACCTTCAGAGCCAATGGCATGGGGTGTCCGCCCACACAGTTAGGGGAGATTTCAGGCCCAATCATCTGACAGATATAGTTCACTGACTCCCTTGACAGTTGGAGCCTCCTTCGGCACTGCACCTCAGAAATATTGAGGTAGCTGCTTCGATGCCTGTACACCCTGGTAGCAGGATAGTGGCATCTTCTGCAGCCCCTCTTCTTTGGACTACCTCTTGGCCCTGCGCCCCTTGTGCCTGCGCCTGTACTCCCAAAGGTGGCTCCCCTGGAGGCTGAATGTGCACTCCTGGCCTCCTCCTCCTTCTGGCCCTCCCTTTCTCCTCAGAGGAGCTGCCTCCAGTGGACAGATCAGGTCCCATACCCAGGCTAAGAGAAGGCTTCCTGAAACCTGCAGGCCCAGAAAAGATTCCTCATTGCAGAGTGCTGACCTGAAGGCTAAGGATCCAAAAAAAGGCTGCTGAGATGTATTCTGAAATACTGCAGATCACACGGGCAAGTTTTAAAAACTTTCTCCAATAAATACTTCACAGAGCAGTTTACGACCCCAGAGCCCTCTTATCCTGCCTGTAGACGAGGTTAATAGAAATGTCTCTTACCCACCTGCCCGTTGCGCCCATGCGCCGACCCGAAGATCGCACGGGCGCTGAAAAATCGGTGCTGATTGAGGACTAAAGGGCCTTAAGTGGCCCATTAATTAATGGTGGGCGTGCGTCGGACTTCATCATGCACCCGCCCAGTGAAATATCGCGATGGTGCTTGGTGACGTCGGGATGCTCGCCTGATATCACCGCACATCATTTTACGTGCGGACGTGCAAGGCCTGCCCCCTCGCACGTCAAACGGAAAATTCTGCCCATAGATTCCATGACCTGGAATCATAGAGAAGGTCATTGGGATAAAGGATAAAGTTCACAAGCACAGAGATTGGAAGACTGGAGTTTGAGAGCACTGGGAAAAAGATCTTAATGTATTGAAAAGTGAGATGTGGAACACAAAATAGGGTCAGGGATGTGTTAGGGGAGATGGTTTCAAGTGTGTGCATGTTTGAAGTTGAAATAGAGAAAGTCTCATCATCTGGTAGCATTGAAGAAGGAAACCTCATGGTGTCGTATCAGAACTTGAGTATTGCTGAAAAAAGGCATTTTTTTCAAAGCTTTTCGTCTTGCACTCATCAGGAGAATTGCAAGAATACCAATGTAAGAGGAAGCAACAACTTTATACTGTATGAGGGTGCTGATTGGTTGGCAAGTAGACTCTGACAGGTAGAGGCATTTCCATGGAGAATGCATCAGTTAATGGTGACTGACAGTTAACTGCCAAACATTGTTTGAAATTTAAACCAGGCAGCTTGACTTTGATTGGTCAAGGCATTGCCCTGAGGAATGAAACAGCAAATGGCTATCACTCATTTTGTTTAGCTCTAACAGGTGCAATGTCTATACCCGTTCTTTCTGTCTGCAAAGTACAGAGCCCTGTGTATTAATATATGTAGCTTCCAGAACATGCAAATGCACCACACTGGGAGCCTGACTCTTAAATTGGTTGTCAGCGTAATTTTTAGCACACTGAGGATTATTTAGCAAATGTTGTCTAATCATGGAATCACATCTAATGTTGGACACTGTGTTTTGAGTTTTCCAAGCACGGGCTGGTTAGGTACGGTCTGTACCTTGCCCGTTGTGAACAGCGAAAGGGACATGCTGTTTGATACAATCAGCCAGTTTTTGGGACATATTACCTACATACCTAGCATCACACTGGCACTGAAACTCATATACTACATTACTCATTTGTGTGACAGGCATTGTGTCTTTCTGGCTTGATGGTAGCATCCTGTTATTGGCAAATACCACCCATGTTGCTACTGCATAGTAGCAGCGTGAAACAGCTATCTTCATCTGTTTTACTGGGAACTACATATATTAATACACAGCGCCCTGTTCTTTGCAGACAGAAAGAACACATGCACACATTGTGCCTTTTTCAGCTCAACAAAATAAGCCATTCGCTGGTTCATTCTTCAGGCAATGCCTTGACCAATCAGAGTCAATATGCTTGGTTTAAATTTCAAATAATGCTTGGCAGTTAACTGTCAGTCACCATTAACTGGTGCATTCTTCATGGTAACACCTCTACCAATCAGAGTCCACTTGCCAACCAATCAGCACACTCTGCTCATACAGTATAAAGTTGTTGCTTCTCCTGACATTGGTATTCTCATGATTGTCCTAATGAGTGCAAGACGAAAATGTCTTTTTCAGCAATACTCAAATTCTGAACTACCAAAGGACTAGGTGTAGTATCAGTTGGATGGGTAGAGTGTTGATGTATTGAGAAAGGGGTTTCCTAGGTCTGAAGCCATTGGGGAAAACAATGATGAGCTCCTCGAGATTGGGAGCAGTTGAATTCAAATACTGGGAACACTGAAAGAGTAATTCTGGAAGCAGTGGTGAAGTGCATTAGTGTGGTGGTTATAGTGCTGGACTAGTCACCATGGAGTTTGTGAGTTTTCACTGTAGCAAATAGTGAGAACTCAATTCCAAGATCTGATAATTTAGGGAAACCCACTCAGTTGCAATAATGATTACCACTAGAAGAAGACCCATCACTTTCTTTGGGTAATTAGGGATGGGTAATACAGACAGCTTTGTGTTACCTACATTCTGACAACAAATCCAAAGAAAATGCAGGGTGGAGGTCCTTTATGCAGCAAAAACGTCAGAAGTTGTTTCTGGATAAAAACCATAGTTAGCCAGAGGTTGTCACAATACCTAGACAGTGTTCACCAATCATATCTTCCTGCAGTCTAAACCCTTATAGAAAGTGTTATATGTAGATTGTTGCTTTGATTTTGAACACATACAGACAATATGGAAGAAGGATTCAGAAAACCCATAGCTATACAGTGAGAAACCAGGATAACCTGTGATGACATACTGCCTATCAATGATATGTGTGCAGCTGGTTGCCTCTCATATCAGCAGCAGTTCATTGTTACTGTCTAACTCTGCACAGGTGACTGCAGGTACTATATGCATAGAGGGTCAGTGATTTAAACAAAAGACCATGCCACTCCTATCAGATGAGAGAAATTTAAGATACATATAGAAGATCTTATGAATTTCATTCAACTGACCATTTTGCCAAAAAGCCCTTATCACTTGGAAGTGGTAGCCAAAGAGTAAATCCCAAAAAGGTAAAAGTACCAGACAAGTACAATAATCTTGTACAGCTTGTGAGCACCAACAACACATTCGATTATAGGGCAGCAGCTCTTCGGACGAAGAAGGGCCAGGGCGGCACCGATGGAAGAAGCGGCAAAGCTCTAGGGAGTTGGAGGACGAGACACCTGAGCTCCAGAACATTGGAGACAATAAGGAGACCAGTGCACCCCAACTTTGCCTACAACCCAAAGATGCCAGCGCACCACAGCCCCAGGAATCTGGGAGCAGTGAGACACTCAGCGCACCCCAGCTGCAGGAAGCCGGGAGCATCAATGCCCCAGAGGGGGAGAGGATTGGAGAAGCTTCTCCAACAAAGGTCATTTCAAACCCTGCTTTCTGCACGGACCCCCAGATGCCGCCCGAGCAGAACACTGCCAATGGGGAGGTTCAGGGCAGCTTCCCCCATCCAAAGTGAGGCAATTTGAGCACACAACAGGTATGAAGGAGCAGACTAAAGGTCTGGGACTCTCGGAGAGAACAGGTTTGGTAAGAGAATAAATGCTTTAAAATGGGTTTAAAGATTGTATCCATAAATGTGCATAGCATTAAATCCACTATGCGATGTGTTGCGACCTTGGACTACCTTGCCAAGGTCAAAGCTGACCTGTTGTTTCTGCAGGAGTGTGCGATTCCACACCTCAGCTCCTATAGGCAATGGTCACGATGGTGGTCCTATGGGCCATCGATCTGGTCGGGCGGAAACAATTCTCGTTCCTCCAGCTTGGGTATTCTGCTGCGGGGAGGCAACTTCACCGTCTCCCAGGTTAAGGAGGTGGTGGGCAGGCGCCTCCTCGTAGCAGACGTAATGTACAAGAACACTCCACTCCAGTTAATTAACATGTACGCCCCGGTACAGGGGGTCGAGCGGCTGGAGGTTTTTCAGCAGCTCCCACTGCTGTTGGCCATTTCCAGGCCGGTCATCCTGGGCGGTGACTTCAACTGCATCATCGATGCGGCTGGACGATCCGGCAGGGCCGACAGCAGATTGGACGCTACGTCCAGATCCCTGATGGAAACAGTTAGGGATGCCAAGCTGCACGACGTCTTCAGAAATCCTGCAGATGGAGCGCAGCGTAGATACACCTGGTCACGGCCAGATGGGTCCATCCGTTCCAGGATAGACTTCCTGTTTGTGTCCCGTGAATTCACATTCAGATCCACCAATGCCAAGCCGGTGTTTTTCTCTGACCACTGCCTCCTACTGGCTGACTGCCACTTACAGAAGGACCAGAGGGTGGGCAGGGGGGCATGGAAGCTAAACGTGCAACTGCTGACCCCAGAGAACATTGAGGAGCTCAAGAGGGATTACAAAGGTTGGAGAACCGTGAAACCCCTCATTAAGTCCCTGACACACTGGTGGGAAGCGATCAAGGGAAACATCAAGAGGTTTTTCATCCTCAAAGGAACCCAGAAAGCTAGAAAGGAACAGAGGGAAATGTCCCAACTCCAGAAAAACATGCAGAATCTGCTCCGGCTGCAGTCGATGGGGGTAGATGTCAAGGAGGAACTCCAAGAGGTGAAGAGCCAGCAAGCCTCACTCTTTGCCTCGGAGGCCTCCAAGATCATCTACCGTTCCAGAGTCTGCTCCGTGGAGCAGGATGAGATGTGCTCACGTTTATTCTTCCAAAAGATACGCAGAGAGAGCTCTGTGATCAGCAGCCTGAAGGAAGAAGACGGCTCAGTAAAGTCATCGCAGTCGGACATTTTGAGGATCAGCAAAACCTTTTATGCCAGATTTATGACGTGAAGCCCACAGACAGCACGGCCTCCCAGTCCTTCCTGTCCTCTATCACGGAGGTCTTAGACGACAGTACACGGGAGAGCCTGGACAAACCGCTAACTCCTGACGAACTGACTAAGGCCCTTGAGTCCTTCGAGAAAAGTAAAACTCCTGGAAGCGACGGCTAGCTGGCGGAGTTGTATATGGCTCTGTGGAACTGGATCGGCCCAGACCTGCTAGACGTGTATGAGAGTATGCTCATAGCCAGCAGCATGTCAGAATCCATGAGGAAAGGCATTATCACCCTCATCTACAAGCACAAGGGGGAAAGGGAGGAAATTAGAAATTGGCGACCCATTTCACTGTTGAATACGGACTATAAGGTTCTGTCCAAGGTCATCGCCAATCGGGTCAAATCCGCTCTGGAATTGGTGATCCACCCTGACCAGACCTGCACTGTGCCGGGCAGGAAGATCTCGGACAGCCTCGCACTGCTCAGGGATACGATTGCCTATGTACAGGACAGGGGTGTGGATACCTGCCTCATCAGCCTGGATCAGGAGAAGGCCTTTGACAGAATTTCACACACCTACATGGTGGATGTGTTCTCCAAATGGGTTTTGGGGAGGGAATTCGCAATTGGATCCAACTGCTCTACACCAACATCAGTAGTGCAGTCTCAATCAATGGGTGGGAATCAGATAGCTTTCTGATTAAATCTGGAGTCAGGCAGGGCTGTCCTCTCTCGCCTGTTCTTTTCGTGTGTTGCATAGAACCCTTTGCTGAGTCCATCAGGAAGGATCCGGGCATAAGAGGAGTGACGATCCCAGGCAGTGGAGGCACTCAGATCAAAGCCTCCCTGTACATGGACGATGTCACCGTCTTCTGCTCGGATCCACTATCGGTGTGCAGACTGATTCACATCTGCGACCAGTTCGAACTGGCCTCAGGAGCCAAAGTAAATCGTGGGAAGAGCGAGGCCATGTTCTTCAGGAATTGGGCTGACCGATCCTTTGTCCCCTTCACTGTCAGGGCTGATGGCCTGAAGGTGCTGGGGATATGGCTCGGAGGGACCAGGGCATGCGTTAAAAATTGGATGGAGCGAGTGTCTATGGTGAAAAGCAAACTGGGCATGTGGGAGCGATGCTCCCTCTCCATTGTGGGTAAGGACCTGGTCATCAGGTGTGAGGCACTCTCGCTGTTGCTGTACGTGGCGCAGTCTGGCCCATTCCACACTCATGCGTGGTGGCGATCACCCGAGCCATCTTCCGCTTTATCTGGAGGTTGAAAATGGATCGTGTCCACAGGGACGCGATGTACAGGCCTCTAGATAAAGGGGGAAAAAACGTGCCCAACATCGCCCTCATACTGATGGCCACCTTTGTGTGTGGCTGCATCAAGCGCTGAATAGACCCTCAGTATGCAAACACCAAGTGTCACCACGTGCTGAGGTTCTACCTGTCCCCGGTGTTGCGAAGGATGGGTCTGGCCAGGCTGCCGTGGAACGCTCCAGGTAGTCGGACCGTGCTGTACCACCTGTCCCTCGTGGAAAAATTTATGCAGAGAAACTCTTTTGACCACAAGTCCATCAGGCAGTGGTCGGCACGTAATGTCTTAGAGGCCCTGAGGGAAAAGGAGAAGGAGGATCCGGTGGGATGGTTCCCCTAGCAGTCATTTGGCAGAATGCCTCATCGCCAGAACTTTCCAACAAGCACCAAGACGTAGCTTGGCTGGTGGTTAGAAAGGCCCTCCCCGTCAGATCCTTCCTACATGCCAGGAGTCTCACCCCCTTGGCACGTTGCCCTTGAGGTGACTGTGGTGGGGAAGAGATCGTTGTTCATCTCCTTGTAGATTGTACCTTTGTAAAGAAGGTCTGGAGAGAGATGCAGTGGTTTCTGTCGAGGTCATCCTGAGCAGTTCTGTGACACAGGACTCTGTGCTCTACGGGCTGTTCCCAGGGACACACACCGAGACAAACATCAACTGCAGCTGGAGGATCATCAACTCAGTGAAAGATGCTCTTTGGTCTGCCCGTAACTTGTTGGTCTACCAGCGCAAAGAGTTGCCCCCGACCGAGTGTTGCAGACTGGCACATTCCAAAATCCAGGACTACGTGCTGAGGGACGCACTAAAGCTTGGGGCAGCTGCCTCAAAGGTGCAATGGGGAAGGGTCACTGCCTAAGACCTTTCTGCCACAGTGCACCGAGGGACTGGGAACTGTGTAGAGCCCCTCGGGATGTACAGCTCAAAATGAATGTCTGCAAATGATTGTAATATTCATTGTTTGTACTGATGCACCTTGTGATACACGTTGTAAAAGTTGAACCTGATTGTACTTTTGTAATGGTGATTTTGAAATGGTTTGGAATGTGGTTGAGGATATTTTATGAATAAAGTATATATTTGCAAAAATCACATTCAATTATAGGTGATAAAACAATGTTACTTTGGACAAATCTTGTGGTCTGTTACTTTTGCAGAAATAAATGTGCCATTTACCCAAGCTAGTAAATTGCAACAGTAATCACAATTGGTAACTGTCATTGAAAATATATCCCAAGAGGAATCAATACAAGCCAATTGCAAAGCTCACAGAGACTGGTGAAAGAACCAGACAATCCATGCACCTGTCTTTCTGGCTGCAGTGCCTAGTCTTCTACAGATGCCTGAAATGCACTTTCTTTCTTCTGGTTTTTTGGGGTTGGTATGACCCCAGGAGCATCAAGAACTAGAGGGCACAGATTCAAAATAATTGGCAAAAGGAGTAAAAGTGATGTGAGGAAATATCTTTTCACCAAGAGGGCAGTTGGAGCCTGGAACAAACTTCCTGAGAGGGTGGTGGAAGCAGGTTCGATTGAGGTAATTAAAAGGGAATTGGATTGCTATCATTGCTATCTGAAAAGCAAGAATGTGCAAAGTTATGGGGATAAGGCAGAAGAGTGGGACTAGGTAGAATGCTCCTTCAGAGAGCCAGTGCAGACTTGATGGGCCAAATGCCCTCCTTCTGGACTGCAAAGATTCTGTGATTCATGACTCATTGGTACTACATATTAAAGTTTGTAGCGAGGCCTGTGTCTGCACCAGTATTATTCAGTATTTGACATACTGTTATAATTTTTACTACCTCTTCTGGGGAATAATATAAGATCTCACCCACCTTCAAGTGGTCCAAATATTTGAAGTGCTGCTTTATCACCCTAATGTCTGCTCACTGTGGACACAGTTCATCCATGTGCCTTGATGTGTATCTTTTCTCTGTTGAGTTTTGGAATTGTGCAGAGGTCTCATCAACCATGGTAAACCCACACAGTCCATAGCTAGGAACATAGGAACAGGGCATTCAGCACCTCAAGCCTGCTCCGCATTCAATTAGATCATGACTGATCTATGTTCTAACTCCATCCACTTGCCTTGGCTCCATTTTGCTTGCTATGCCTGGCTAGCAAAAATCTTATCGATCTTAGATTTCAAATTATTAATCAAGCTGCTTTTTGTGGGAGAGAGTTCCACACTTCTACCACCTTTTGGATGAAGAAATGTTTCTTAACTTCTCTCCTGAATGGCCTCACTCTGGTTTTAAGATTACATCCCTTTGTCCTAAACTCCTCCCAAACCCATCTGACCAGCAGAAAAAGTGGGGTGGATTTTATAGGGTGGTGTATTCCCTGCCGACGCAACTAAAAAGTTGGTAGGGAGCCCACTCACCTAAACGCCAGCTGCCCCAGAGCCATGTTATGCAGAAAGCAACGTTAATTACCTGAGGTTGAAACTTCCACCCTCATAGGTGGAGGAATACTTGCCTTAGAGAGCTGCTGGCCAACCTGATTGGCCAAAAGCTCTGTAGTGCCAGTACCACCAAGTTCGAGCGGTGGCCCCTGCTGGGAATACAGGCAGTTCCTGAACAAAAGGAGGTTATGGAAACGGATTTCAAGATAAATCCAGGGTATTGGCAGGGTCTGGCTTGCAGCCCCCAGCAAGGAGGATGGGGAGGGTGGTGCTGGGCCTTGAGGGCCAGGGGAGAGGGTTAAGGGGTGGGTATGGCCCCGGGAGCGGGGATCCTTCTGATGGACAAAGAGGATCCCAAAGAAGGTTGCCCCACCCATGCCCGACACCAGTCTGTGCAGTAAAAGCTGCTGGACACCCACCCGGATGGGCCTCCCCCTGCTGTGGGTAAAATATGGCGGAGGCAGAATGAGGCACTTAAGTGCCCCTTAATTAGCCACAAGGGCCTCAGTAGGCTCAAAGGTGGTTGGGGGAGGGCTGTCTGATGCCTCCTCAGCCCACCGTAAAATGGGAGATAGGCCGGGGTGGGCAGGCAGGCAGTGGGTAAGGCCAGCAGCTGCATTTTACAAGTCCCCTCCCTTCAAACACACTGATGGGGGGACGGGGAGGGGGGAAGGGCTGTAAAATCCAGCACAGCCTCTATCTATCTTATAAATTCATTTCAAAATGCCAAAGCTCAATCAAATCACTCCCCAACCTTCTATATTCAGAGAATACAAGCCTACTTATGTAGTCTCTCCTTGGAATTCAATCCATGGAGACTTGGAAGCATTCTAGTGAAAAGTGATACACTTTTCCAAGGTATCCTTTCTAAGGTGCGGTGTGCAAAAATTTACACAGTACTCCAGATGTGGTCTATACAGCTGTATCAAAACTTCCTCCCCTTTATATTGTAACCTCTTAGCTATAAAGGCTAACATTCCACTAACTTTTTTAATTATTTTTATTTGTACTTACCACATTTTAGTAATCTGTATAGATGGATTCCTAAATCTCTTGACTTACAGCCATTTCTAATTTCCCACCATTTAAGAAATAACTTGGATCTGTGCTTTCTCGGTCCAGAAAGGTTGACCTTACACTTACCTACATTGAAATTCATCCAGTTTTGTCCTTGTACTTAATGCCCTTTTGTGGTTTTATGCTCCCTACTGTTGTAGGGTGTTGTTATTGTTTGGTAGATTGTAATGAAGTCTTTGTACTCTTAAATACAAAGACTATGGGCTGAATTTTGCCGTCGGCAAGCAGGGGGCCCCCCCGACGTCATCCCGCCCCATTTAAATCTTCAGGAAGGCGGGAGCGCAGCAAAATCAGCTGTGCGCCCGCTAACCTGTCAATAGCCAATTGAGGCCATTGACAGGATCATTAAAACAATTAAAGGACCTGCCTGTCCAACCTTAAGGTTGGCGGGCAGGCCAGGAGCCCCAGCGGGTTGAGGTTTCATGTAGGGATTTAAAAAGTTTAATAAAGTTTTCGTGAAATTTATGAACATGTCCCATGTTAAGGATTTTTTTTTCTATTTTTAATGTTTTCACAACTGTCAGCGATGTCCCTGAGGCAGCACTTTGCCTCAAGGAGATGTGAGATCTTTCATGCGCATGTGCGAAAGAGTGCACTCTTGCTTTTGGGGAACACCCCCCGCCCGCACAGGGAAGTGCATAGCGCTTCCTGCTGGGCTTCACGCTGGGCGGGCCAGCAGCGGGGCCCACTTTTCCAGCAGGGATAGGCTCCCCGCCCGTCGGAGATTGGGTTGGGCCCGCCTGCCCGGTAGGCAGAAAATTCTGCCCTACGTATTTATTGACTACAAGAAATATGTACATATATAAAGAATTCAAGCTGGGAATGGCTTCCCTTTAGCCTGTACACACAGCTATATCCAACACTAGACTGACCCTTAGGTGCGGGTCATGGGTTCTCTAGCATCACTGTGTGAGCGGTACTGTCCTCAGTTCCATGTTAATCCTGTATGTGCCAGACCCTTATACTACACCTCCCCACAAGTCTTTATCCAATGAATTTCAAGTAGTTCCCCTGTAGGCCCTGCAAAATGGCTGACATTGTACGTTGAAATATTTCTGGCACCAAAGTGATTCCAAATGGCAGGTGGTTAAAGCAGCATCTCCTGAAGGCAGTAATGAATATGGTCAGCAGCCCGGACTCTTCATCAAGGAAAAATTGCCAAAAGTCTCTGTTGGCATTCAGCTTTGAAAATACCATGCTTTTCAAAAGTCTGGTCAGGCTTTCGTCCACTGAGGACATGGGATATCGTTCTCTGGCTATTGTTTTGTCGAGCTGTGTCAAGTCGACACAAATACAGATGGACCCATTTGGTTTTGGGACTGGGACCATCCCAGAATACTATAGGTTGGTTGTGTGACTGGGGAAATAACCTTCCACGTTTATCATCTCATCCATCTGTGGCTGTACTTGTCTTATGAGTGGGTGGGGAATCTTTCATGGTGTGAATAGGCACACGGGTTTAGCATCCTCCCTCAGTGTGATCTTGTAAGCATTTATCAATCACCCCAGTCCTGTAAAGAACTTTGGGAACTCACTTTTATATTGGAGCCTGGCCCTTCACATGCTTTGTGGCTTAGTAGTGAGTAGTCCTGGATATGGACTGTGAACAGGGTCTCTCGGATTCTTTTATCCTTGTACCTCAGTTTTGCCTACATGGTGCCTTTCACTAGGAGTTTTATACCCCCTGCTCCATATAGGTGTGTCTTAGATGGCATCGGCTATTGGGTCACCAGCCATGGTTCTCTGTTCGAGAGCACTGTAACACTGGCTCCCATGTCCAATTTAAAGTTTGTGACATGGCCATTAACTGAAATATCCACATTCCAAAATGAAAATCCAGGGTCTTTGACCTTAATCAAGCAGCATGGCTGTGTGTCCTCTTGCTGTGCAGTTTCAACCTCATGAATCATCTTTGGGTTTTCTGTGTATTTAGATGTTTTGGCCTTGCATTTTGCCAAAGTGTACAATTCTGTTACATTGAATGCATTGGGCTGAAATTGCAAGACATTGATCTTGCCTATGGAGGCGCTTTGCTCCGCAGCGCTGACATGGTTGTTCTACTGGTTGGTTAGGATATTGCTTCCCTTGGCCTGTAGTGTCCCTGTTTCTCTTCTGTTTAACTAACCGAGCTGTGGGGTTTCCTTTGTACTGCGGTTTATTTTCTCCTCCTAAAATGGACCCGTGCTGCCTAATAATCTGGATAGCTTTCTCGAGGGTTAGATCTTCCTTTGCTTGAAGCATGCCTGAGAGTGCATCATCTGCTATGATCACTATTCTATCCCTGATAAGTTCAGACCTTAGGTCACTGTACTTGCAGCCTTCAGCCATCCTATTCAGACCATTAATGAATGAGTCAACAGGTTCTCCTGGCTGCTGGACACACCTATTAACTTTAACCCTTTCAAGGATATTGTTACTCCTTGGGATAAAATAAACATCAAATGATTTTAGTACTTATTCAAATTTAGCAAATAATTCATTAATTCCTTGACTAGCATCCGTCATCAGGCCTACTGAACAAGGCAGTGTGTTAACTTGTTCAGCTTCTGTCTTTTTATCCAGACCTAAAGCAATCACGTATCTAAGGAATCTTTTTCTCCAAAGTCCCCAATTATCTGATTGATGTGGGTCTTGGAAATGTCCAAATTGATCTGGAAGAGTGGATTTCTGATCCTTGGTTAAAAACTTTGAAAGTGTAGGTTCAGCTTTAAGAAGTTGCTGAAATTAAAGACTGTCATTCAAAGACAAAGGGCAGATTTGTCCCAGATTTGCACTAAGTGTGGTAGCGGGCATGAAAAAAGTCGTTTCACCTGCCAGCTGCAATGGCGGGTTTTCACGCTGCATCATTCCATTCCCAATGCGTCCCGCCTCATTAATAATGTATTCATGGGAAACCTGCAGGATCGCTGGCAGGGCAGTTCACCTGCCCCACCGTCACCTCAGGCCTTCAATAATCTGGGTGTGATATTTAAAAGGGTGCTCCTGCACAGAGCTAGCACTCCCTAAGGGATCGAAAACTGCTAGAAATTCGTGGCTGCCCCCAAATTTAGCAACGCCTCCCTCGGGCACCTACTGGATGAAGTGGAGGCCTGCCGTGAAGTCCTCTACTCCCGCTTTGGGCAAAGACCAGCAAGCAAGGTCACCAATCCAGCATGGGAGGTGGTGGCAGCGATGGTCAGCACCAATGCCCTGCAGAAGAGGACAGCCACTCAGTGCCGAAAGAGGATGAATGTTCTGCCAGGATAAGTCACTCTTCTCATCACTCTCAACTCACACACTCACAAAACCATTACAGATCCTCAGGGATCTTACTCACTGCCAGTTCAAGGGACATCACCGTTCACTCTCTCACACACACCTTCATCTGACCTACAGATTGTGTCCTCAATCTGTCCATGACACCACTCAGCACCCACACATGCCAGGCATCCTTATCATCTGGTCTGGCAGGCGTCCTGCTTACACTCTCTCCATCTGTATTCATGCAGGGAGTGGTCACAGATTGGTGGAGGAATGCCCAACATCAAGGCCCTCACAGACTTTGAAAACAGAGACATCCAGCTGGCTGGCGATGATCTGGACTGTTCCAGCACTGACAGTGAAGTCGGCAAGCTCAACCAAATGAGGATCCAGCAGTGCAACATCCATCAGACAACCATGCTGTGAGTGAGTTTCTCTGTTCCACAGTCCCCTATCATGCACTAATTGTCTCTCCTTGCTTTCGCAGGCATATCTGGGAAGCAGCCAAGGGGGTCTACGACCCCAGTTCTTGACTCAAGCCCCGTGGACACCTCGGTAGATGAATCAGATAATGCTCTCATTGATGACCCATCACAGTGCTCACCCACATCCTCCACCAGCACAGAGACACACCTCGGTGGGACCTAGTTCTAGAGTAGCCTAAGCGTCACAATCTGGTGAGCACATCATACTGCCTGATCCACAATGGGTGGTGGCAGGGACTTCCCAGGTTTCTGGCATGCAAAGGACTGCTGGAGACCAGAAATCTGCTGAGTCCGAGTCAGATGAGGAGCCTTTGGAATCGGTCATACCTCAGTTGCTGGAGTTGCAAAGGCAAGCTCAGGAACATCAGGAGGGGACTGTCCTCAGATTGCAAGGCACAATGGAGAGTCTGTCTGACTTCAGTCTCAGGTGATAGCACCGGCATGCTAATGCACCAAGGCCAACACTGGTAGGATGGAGGCTACCATGGAGACCTTGGTCCAGGACATTGGTCCTGCACTGCTGCACGGGATGAACTCCATCGATGATGCCACAGTTGGTCTCCAACAGTGTCAAAGCAAGAGGGGTGTGGGGCAGCTTGATCTCACTCTAGCTTCCCCTTCTCCTCAAGGAGTCAGCCACGGGCCCTTGGGCACCCATAGGGAGGAGGATCAGCAGGTGCGCACCCCAGGGCCATCCACCCAGGTGACTTTGGGAGTGTCCAGCCCATCCGAATCCCCTCTTCCTGTGACCCCAGCAGCTCCAGCTCCACAGGCCGAGGAGGGTGCCTTTGCCGCACAGCAGGACCCTAAAAACAGGCCGCAGCCCTCCAGTCTTGGCCGTCCAGAGGAGGCCCGCCAAGGTCATCACAGACATGACTTAGCAGCTATAGGTGCCTCCACCTCCTCAGTTGATGTCGGGGGAGCACTAAGGTATAGTAGCAGGGTTAGGAAGGTTAAGAAGATGTAGTTACATAGCCTGGTCATGGGTATTAATCACTTGTACGTAATGTTCACTACTGTAAATAAAATCCCAAGAACGTCTCCTTGCCTATGGCTCCTCGTTATGCTGAGCAGTGTTCGTGTCGCTCAGCTGTGAAACCTCAGTTCCTACACAAGATGAAGGCAGGTGACTCAGTCCAGGGCTTCGTCCCCGTGCAGTGTGTAACCTTCAGGCCAAAGTGATGGCGCAGCTTCACACTCACTGGGCACAGTGATACCTTACTGATACCTGTACCTCAACGATGCTTGGCATTACTGCCAGAATGTCGTGGACAGGCATCACTTAGTTCTGTCATTCTCTCTGTGTGCCATCAGCGCCTTTGAGGTGGGGCTGGCTCCCCAATCTCTTCAGCATCTGTGACTGGTGACATTGCACTCCTGAAGGAGACAAGTGCTGAAGGCTGAAAAAGGTTCAGGTGCATTTAAAGTTTCACGGTTGTGTCTTCATGATATGACCCTGATTAAGGAGCGCAAGTGAGCTGTCCTCGGTCAAACGAGAGTCAGACATTCACAGAGGCTATGTGAAGATTTATGGAGTGTCCTCACTGCTTGTCGTCATCATCCTCCTGGAATCTAGTGATTATTAGGGCCTCTGCTGCGTTTCCATGACATGAGCCTGAGCACTGAGGGTATGTGCGCTGCCATCAGCCACACAGGAGTCAAACATTCACAGATGCAAGGTGAGGATCTTGCATCTCGCCATCATCCTTCACAAGTCTTGTGGCTATGAGGGCCTCCCAGTGCGCCTTCCTTGTCTGGCCAATGTGATGGCCTCATTGTCGGCATCCTCGCCTTTGAGGACCTCATCATTGTCATTCACTTTGACATCCTCCTCACTGGAGGAAACGTGCAGCTCTTCCTTCTCCTTCTCAGCCAGGTCCTCCCCTCTCGTTGCAGCGCCAGGTTGTGGAGCAGTCAGCAAGCGATGATGATGCACAACACTCTCGATGGACTGTATTGCAGTGCTTCACCAGACCTGTCAAGGCACTGGAACCTCATTTTTAAAATGCCTATTGTTTGCTCCACCAAAGTCCGTGCCATGACATAAGCCTAATTATACCATCGCTCTGCTGCAGTCTGCGCAAGGGCATCATCAGCCATGTCCTCTGTGGGTAGCCCTTGCCCCTGAGGAGCCATCCCTGCAGCCTCTCTGGACCCTGGAAGATGACAGGTATCTGAGACCTGCTGAGGATGTAGGAGTCATGGACGGTCCATGAAAATCATGCACAGACCTGTAGGATGCGTTTGTGGTGGTAGCACACCAGCTGAACATTCAGCGAGTGAAAGCCCTTGCGGTTGACATAGTTGACTGGTTGTTGCCTTGGAGATCTAAGTGCCGCTACTTGCAGTCGGTGGCACCCTGCACCTGTGGAAAACCAGAGATCTGCGCGAATCCAGTGCTCTTGCCACTTGGCTTTCCCAATCCTGGGTGAAATGCACAAAGTTTTGTGCCTTCGTGAAGATGGTATCCATGACCTCCTGGATACACTTGTACATGGAGGCTTGTGAGATCCTGCACAGGTCACCTGGAAGGAATCACTGGCATAAAAATTGAGCCCACAGTCACTTTCATGGCCATTGGCAGTGGATGGCCTCCTCATCTCTGTGGCGCTAAATCCTGCAACAGGTGCCATATGTGACCGACCAGTTCCCTAGACATGCGCAGTGTTCGGCGACACTGGTTTTCAGTACTCTGCAGGAATAACAAGTGCCATCTATAGAGCCTAGGTCTAGCGAGGCAGTTACGGGTGACGGCCCGTTGTGAATCTTCAGTTGCGTGTGTACCAGGCCCTCCTGCACCTTCGTCTTGAGGGATGTGATCCTCTCTTTGCCAAGCCAGACACCTCTGCTGCACGCTTCCTCTTTTTCTCTACTCCCTGTAAGCCATTAGGCATGCCACTAAATCACCAGGTTCCATGATCCTGATGTTCTCCTCCTGCAGGATCAAAAAGAGAGATGCGTGGGTTTGCATAGGTATCCTAAGAACCTCTCTTGGTTAAGTCTGAAGGGCCCTTCACGCATGCAAGTTAGTGTTGGCCACCACTTGGATGGCCAGTGTGTAGTGCACTCATTGGCTATCTGAAACCCCACCCACCTGCGCCCCAATCCACTTGACCGAGTGACGGTAGCTTTGGGCAATGGGCTGAATGCTGTGCTCTCAGCTCAGGCGCAGGCATTCTCCTAACCTGCACTGCAAGGCTGCACTGTTAGCTTGAACCATAATGGATACTGGTCCAAACCTTAATAAAGACATTGCAAGGGACTGTGAGCGCCTCCACCAATGACTGTGCCATGACCAACTTTCACAAAGGAATTCTACAGCTTGCCCAATTGGCCAATTGTTCTGCTGCCCCCTGAAACACACCTTAATTTGCAGTCTGCTTCTGAGGGGTGAAAAGTTCTGGAGCATTTGGTGACACTTTCATGCTCTTGCATTGCTTGACTGGGCAGAAAAGCTTCAAAGACCCAACTCCAAGCATGTCAATGGAGTTGCAGCTGAATGGTCTCAGCTGCGGAAGAACGCTCACTTTTGAGAAGCTTTTCCAAGTGCATGGCCGCTTCCCTCATCCCCCCTCCCCCCAACCCCCACCCAGCATGTGCTTGAGTACTTCCTTCAGTCTGTGCTGCCTTGTCCCCCACTGCCCCACCTCTTCCAAGCCCCTGGCATGTGCTTGAGTATCTTCTTCAGTCCACCAACCCCCACCCCTACCCCCACCCTACCACTTCCTCCACCCCCCACCCGGGGGGTGACTCATACTGGAGCCCTTGTCCCAGCACTGTGCTGAAAGCCAGCCTGGAAAAAGCAACTTGCCTGCACCCCCCATTCAATGCGCAGCACCTCTTCCTTGATGTCATACGGGCAATGCTCGTGTTCCTCCGTATTCACCTCAAAGTTCAGGTCACTAGGTGCGTGTCTTTTAAAGGCAATCGTGAAGCAAACCATTTGGAAGTCATGCCGGCATAGGCGGTAAATTTGAAGTGGGTAATGATTCCGGAGAGCAGACCTTATAATGAGATGCTAAAGTATTGAAATTAGGTTTCTGATGTGGGGCGGCATCAAATGTGGCCTGCTATTGACGGGCAGAGCAGATGTTAACAAACTGGTTTCACAATGCCGTGAAACTGATTTTTGGCCTTCTTGCTATATTGTTCCCCCACTGCCTGTCACGACACCCGATGCCAATAGGACCGGACAATTCCACCCAAAAGATTTTCTGGTGCTTGCTGGTTTTGGCAGGCTTCTGCTACAGTGGCACTTGCGCTCAGCCTTGAAAAAATTTTAAATAATGTCTGATTGGATTGACTAACTCTAGATGTCTCTGTTTCAGTGCCAAGCTTTAGAATCGCAAAGGCATTGAATCCTGGCCTTTGCTGGTCTTTAGATCCAGTTCTTCTGAATTAATTAAAAAAAATCCCTTTTCGTATTGAGCTCAGACACCACATGATTAGGTGCTGATTTGGGAATCTAGTATTCCAGTAATTTCTGACTGCTGAATTATTTAAAAGTTTTTCAGGACTTGCTTTATCCTGGAACTTAAACATTTTAGCTTACCCCTGCTAGGTCTGCTGACCCTGCACTCTGGGAATTGAAGGTGGACTTCCAAGAGATCCGATGTAGTCTTCTGCTGCAGCGAGGAATTTTAAATTTCTGCCTTCAGCTTCCAAGTCTTTCTTTGGAGCTTTTCTTTGACAATATACCTCTACGCAACTGTTTCTTGAGCTTTTCTTCAGGTCAGAATCTTCTTCTAAATTTTCTTTAGTCTTTCAAGTTTATTAGTTTTTATCTGCATTTTTTTCTCTTTGCTGTAGCCATGCTGTTGAGTGTTGGTTATCATTCGGTAGGTCTTCATGAAGTCTTCGTATATAAAGCAAAGGGTTCAAGCTAGGAGCTGTCTCTACATTTGCCTGTATACACGGCTATGTCACGTCCTAGGTGTGAGTCATGTGTTCTCTTACATCACTGTGTGAGCAGTACCATGCTCAGTTCCACATTAACCCTAAATATGCCAGAGTCTTATACTACACTTACTATGCCACAAACCTATATGTAATTAGCAAAATGGGATATGTGGCTCTCTATTGTGTTACCTAAATCACTAATAAATACAGTGAATTAGTTGAGGCCTCAGCTTAGATCCTTTCTAGACACTGTTAGCTACTTCCTTCCAATTCAAATGTGTACCAATTATCCCGACTCTGTATTCTATTGCCTAATCAATTTCCTAACAAGGTCAATGTTGCCTTCAATTCCATGAGCTTTAAGTCTCTTATTTGGAACCTTACAGAATGCCTTCTGCAAGTACATATAAGCTACATCTACAGATATTCCCTCTGTTTACTGCTTTAGTAACTTTCTCAAAAAGTTCAATTCTGTTCATTGGACATGGCCTATCCTCTACACATCCACCAATCTGCCCAAATTTCTATACATTCTCAGTCATAATGTCATTACAGATTTCAAATATCTCCCCCAACAGATGTTTGATGACCATGTCTATAACTTATTGGTGTCTTTCCGTAATCTTTCTTAAATAATGGAGTTACATTTACAGTTTTCCAATCTAAAGAAATAATTCCTGAAACAAGAGCATTTTGGAAGACTATGGCTAAAGCATTTGGAAACTTTCTCACCTACTTCCTTTCAAGTCATGAGGAAACCATCAGGTTTAGGATTCATCAGCCTTTAGTGCTATTATTTCTTCTTAATGCTGTTTTCTTGCATGCGTAATGAGTTCCAGTCTCTGATTCATTATTAGTTTCTCTGGAATGTCAATTACACTCCACTGTGAAGACTGACACATCTCTTTTCTCTCATTTGCAATATTGCCCACACCCATTTTTTAAACGGTCTACATTACCCATGACTAATTGTAAACAGTTTTTGTGTTAATCTCAGTTGATAGTAATCTCACCTCTGAGTCTTCAGGTTCAATTCCCACTCCAGGACTTGAGCACAAAAATCAAGGCTGACATTCCAGTGGAGCACAGGTGCTGTCAGAGGTGCTGTCTTTCAGATGGGGAATTAAGCTTCCTGTTCAGGTGGGTGTAAAAGATTGTACCAATATTTTGAAGAAAAGCAGAGGAGTACTTCCCAGTGTCCTGGCCAATATTAATTCCTCAATCAACAGATTATCTGGTCATTATCACATGGCTGATTGTGGGAGTTTGTTGTGAGCACAAATTGATTGCCATTTTTCCAAAATACAACAATGACTCCAGTTCAAAAGTACTTCATTGGCTGTAAAGCACTTTGAGACATCCTGAGATCATGAAAATTACTACATATATGCAAGTCATTCTTTCTTTCTATGGCCAGGATTTCCTGGTCAGCGAGCGGAAGGCAGGGCCCACTCGCCGACGTGTAAAATGACGCGGGATGACGTTGGGTAGAACTCCCGGTGTCACCCCGCCTCATTTCCATTTTCATGTCAGTGGGGGATCAGCCGAATCAGCTGTGCACCCGCCAACCTGTCAATGCCCTATATGTCAGGCTGCTTGTCCAACATCCAGTACTGAATAAGTAGAGATTTTTTATAATCATTCATGGGATGTGGGCATCGCTGGTTAGGCCAGCATTTTTGCCCATCCCTAATTGCTCTTGAGAAGGTGGTGATGAGCTGCCTTCTTCAACCTCTGCAGTCCATGTGGTGTAGGTACACACACAATGCTGTTAGGGAAGGAGTTCCAGGATTTTGACTCTGCGACAGTGAAGGAACGATGATATATTTCCAAGTCAGGATGGTGTGTGGCTTGTGGGAGATCTTCCAGGTGGTGGTGTTCCCATGCATCTGCTACCCTTGTCCTTCTAGATGGTAGCAGACCAGGGTTTGGAAGGTGCTGCTCACCTTGTAGATGGCACACACTGCTGCCACTGTGTGACGGTGATGGAGGGAGTGAATGTTTGTGAATGGGGTGCCAATCAAGCGGGCTGCTTTGTTCTCGATGATGTCAAGCTTCTTGATGCTGTTGGAGCTACATTCATCCAGGCAAGCAGAGAGCCATCCATCACACTCCTGACTTGTGCCTTGTAGATGGTTGACAGGCTTTAGGGAGTCAGGAGGTGAGTTACTCGTTGCACGATTCCTAGCCTCTGACCTGCTCTTGTAGCCACAGTATTTATATGCTAGCCCAGATCAGTTTCCGGCAAATGGTAACCCCCAGGATGTTGATAATGGGGGATTCAGTGATGGTAATGCCACTGAATGTCAAGGGGCGACGGTTAGATTCTTTCTTGTTGGATATAGTCATTGCCTGGCACTCTTGTGGTATGAATGTTACTTGCCACTTGTCAGCCCAAGCCTGGATATTGTCCAGGTCTTGCTGCACTTGGACATGGACTACTTCAGTAACTGAGGGGTTGTGAATGGTGCTGAACATTGTACAATCATCAACGAACATCCCCACTTCTGACCTTAGGATGGTAGGAAGGTCATTAATGAAGCAGCTGAAGGTGGTTGGGCTGAGGACACTACCCTGAGGAACTGCTGCATCCTGCAGTGATGTCCTGGAAATGAAATGATTGACCTTCAACAACCACAACCATCTTCCTTTGTGCTAGGCATAACTCCAACCAATGGAGAGTTTTTCCCCTGATTCCCATTGACTCCAGCTTTGCTAGGGCTCCTTGATGCCACACTCGGTCAAATGCAGGCTTGATGTCAAGTGTAGTCACTCCACTCCACTAAATATTGGGGAGACCGAGGCAACTGTGTTTAGCTCCAGCACAACTCCATTCCCTAGCCACTACCTCCATTCCTCTCTCTGGCAACTATTTGAGGTTAAACCAAGCCGCTTGCAACCTTGGTCTCCTATTTGACTCTGAGACGACTTTCCAATCTCATAGCTGCACTATCACTAAGACTGCCTATTTCCACTTCTGTAACAGCATGGTACTCTGTCCTGCTTCTGCTTATCTTCTGCTGAAACCCTCATCCGTGTCTTTATTGCCTCTTCAGGTACATTACACTAGTCTGGTTGGCCCCCACCTTCCACCCTACATAATGCTACCCTTGTCCTAACTCTCACCAAGCCCCATTCACCCACCCATCCTGTGCTCACTGACCTACATTGGCTCCTAGTTAAGAGACGCCTTGATTTTAAAGTTCTTATCGTTGTTTTCAAATCCCTCTATGTCCTCACCCTTTCCGACCTCTGTAACATTCTGAAGCCTGCAACCCTCCAAATTATCTATGCTCCTCCAATGCTGGCCTATAGGGCATCCTGATAACAATCACTCTATCACTGAAGCATCGTGCCTTCATCTGCCAAGGCCCTAAGCACTGGAATTCCCTTCCTAAATTTTTCCACCTCTCTTTCGTCATTTAAAACATTCCTTAAAAGCTACTTCGCTGACCAATCTTTAGGTCATCAGTCTGAATATCTCCTTATACCTCCTCATTGTTAAATATTGCTTCTTAACACTCCTGTGAAGGACCTTAGAATAATGCATTTTACTAATTTAAAGGTGCTATATACATGAAAGTTATTGTTGTTGATATACCTCTCAAGTTTATTTTCATATTCTTTTTCACAGCTCTTATGTCATTTTCCCCCGAAAATATACTTTAGTGATGCCAAATTTGCAAAATTGCATTTCATAGCAGTTCAAATTGGACATTGCTGGAAGTGCAAAATATTTCAAGTTCTTTCAATACAATACTGAAGTACTTCAAAACAATTGCAACAGCGAGTTTGTGTCCTTTGGGAACTGGGCCAACTGTATGATGTTTACACTTCATGACAAGGATAAAATCTGAGGGGTTTAACACAGTTTCCAGCCTCTTGGTATACTATGGCAGGTGACTTTAAGCTGTGATCTTTCCCCATTGAGCCTTTGCAGTGGCTGCCCTATGCTTTATTGTGTCCCTCGGCACATAGCCCTGGACTTGGAATATGGCTGTCTGCAACACTTGGACATGGTCAAATCTTTGCACTAGAAGACCAACAGGCTTTGGGAAGACCAAAGTGTGTCTTTTTCTGAGTTGATGGTCCTCCAGCTGCAGTTCATGTTTTTCTTGGAGTGCATTCCTGGGAACAACCCATAGAGCACAGAGTCCTGTGTTATGGAGCTGCTCGGGATGAACCTCAAGAAAACCAGTGCATCTCTTTCCAGACCTCCTTTGCAAAGGCACATTCCAGAAGGAGGAGGAGACAGGTCTCTTCCCCACTGCAGCCACCTCAAGGACAACTTGCAGAAGGGGTGAGACTCTAGGCATACAGGAAGGATCTAACAAGGACAGCCTTTCTTACCACCAGCCAAGCTATGTCTTGTTGCTTGTTTGAAAGATCTCATGATGAGGCATTCTGCCAAATTACTTTGATAGTTTGCTCAGGGAATCATCCAACAGGATCCTCTTTCCCACAGGGCCTTGAGGATGTTACGTGCAAATCACTGCTTGATGGACTTGTGGTCAAGCATATTTTTCTGCGTAAATTTCTCCATGATGGTCAGGTGGTACGGAATGGTCCAAATGACTGCAGCATTCCGTGGCAACATGGCCACACCCATCTTTTGCAACACCAGGAACAAATAGAACCCCAGCACATAGTGCCACATGGTTTTTGCATACTGAGGATCTGGACCTGGTCCCATTTTCAATCTCCAGACAAAGCAGAAGATAGCTTGTATGATTGCCAAGGTACAAGAGTGGGGTGTGGGCCAGACCTGCCCCATGTACAGCAACATCAAGAGCACCTCACCTCTGATGACCAGGTTCTTACCTACAATGAAGAGGCAGCATTGCTCCCACATGCCCAGTTTTTTTTAAACCATGGGTATCCGCTTCTTCCAGTTTTTCGCACACATCCTGGCCCCTCTGAACCATATTCCCAGCACCTTCAGGTAGTTTGAGCTGACAGGAAGGGGACAAAAATTGGTCGAGCCAGTTCCCAAAGGACATTGCCTTGCTCTTACTGTGATTTACTTTGGCTCCTGAGGCCAGTTCGAACTAGTTGGATATACTCATCAATCTGCACACTCACAGAGGATCCAAGCAGAAGATGGTGACATTGTACAAGTGCAGGGAGACTTTGACATGAGTGCCTTCGCTGCCTGGCTTTGTCACCCCTCTTAAGCGCGCATCCTTCCTTGTGGACTTGGCAAAAGGTTCGATACAACACATGAACAAGTCAAGGGGGAGAGGACAGCCCAGCCTAATTCCAGATTTGATTGGAATAGGCTTTCTTGTTCCCACCCATTAATTGAAACTGTGCTTTTGATGTTTGTGCAGAGCAGTTGCACCAACTGCAGATTCCTTCCCTAAACCCCATTTTGGAGAACACATCTATCACAAAAGTGTATGATATTCTGTCAGAGGCCTTCTCTTGGTCCAAGCTATCGGGGCAGGTGTCCACACCCCTGTCCTGCACATAGGCAATCGTATACCTGAGTAGCGTGAAGCTATCAGAGATCCTTCTGCTGGGTACAGTGCCGGTTTAATGAGGGTGGATCAGCAATTCCAGAGCAGACTTGATTCAACTGGCAATGGCCTTGGACAGAATTTTGTAGTCCACACTAAGCAGTGAAACGGGTCAACAATTTCTGATTTCTTCCCTCTCCCTCCTTCACCTATAGATGTGAGTGATGATGTCTTTCCACATAGATTCTGATATGCTGCCAGCCAGAAGCAGCCTACTATTGTCTTCCTTTGCTGTCCTTTAGTTCTCTCCCAGTGCCCTGGATCTACATACGTCTTTGTACTTGTGTATGCTTTTCTCTCTCACCTCTTTTAGTGACCATGGCTGTTTGAACACGAGTGTATGTTTGTGCACATTTTGAACACCTCACACAGTTCAACTGTAGTTTTGCCTGATAACAATTTTAATCAATTGTGGTCACCAGTTTCATCCCATTAAAATTAACCTTATGAAAATCTTAGCTTTGTAAAGAAAAATTGAAAAGTTATTAATTTTGAATTCAATCATATTATTATTACTATTAGATGATTTACTTCATTGTTAGAATGAACTAAGTCTGTCTATTAGCTAATTTCTGAATCGACTATGGCCTTCCTTCTTGTTGGCTCTAGATCACAAAGCTGGAGAAAATTATCTTGACTGCACTCGAGAAATTTGCTACCTTTCTAACTTAAGCTATTCTGCTCTTCCCATGAAAATGAAAGGTTCCCATTAAAATAACCCTGCTTTTGTTACAAGACCCTCCAATCTCAGAACTGCTTACTAATATCGTAACGCTGGCCTAAACCTTCTGCTAAATTGTGCTTTTTTATTCCAGCAGAACTCACCCAAACCAGCGTAAAAATGAATTTCAAGTGCACATTATGTCCAGCACAAATCAAGCCTCTGTAATCTTTTGTGCTAGTTTAAATGAACTATGTGAGAAGCTGGCCCAGCCACAAAACTGGCCATTCAACCAAATCAAATGAATCACCATGAAGCAGTTTTGTGGGTTTTCAAGGAGGATTTTAAAATGAAGCTGATTTCTTTTAGGCACTTGTTTTAAAAGCTAATGAATATTAATTTATTTAAAATTTACTAAGAAGCTGACTATTCTACACCAATATAACTAATAAATAGTTTTGTATAGTCTTTTAAAGTCATTTTCAATCATTTGAAATTAAGTAACTTACAGATGGACTATGCATTCTGAACAAAACGTTTATTTTTTGTGGTAGACCTATTTTCAGCTGTATTAATAAAACGGGACCAAATAATTACACTTAAATATATCGAGAGATTTTTTAAAGGAAGAATATTTTAAAAAGAAGTACATTCTAAAATGTTGTCCAGTAATGAATGGTGGTGGACAATTAAACAACTAAAAGGAGAAGGTTCCACGAATATCCCCACCGTCAATGATGGTGGAGCCCAGCAAATCATTACAAAAGACAAGGCTGAAGCATTTGCAACCATTTTCAGCCAGAAGTGCCGAGTGCATGATCCTCCTCAGCCTCCTCGTGAGGTTTCCAACATCACAGATGGCAGTCTTCAGCGGACCTGGACACCTTCAAAAGAGCAAAGCGGGGCAAGACTGAGAGCGGACCAGAGGCTTCAAAAGAGCTTGAGAGGGGGTGACACTGAAAGTAGATCCAGAGGCTTCAAAAGAGTGCACAAGGAGGTGACACTGTGAGTGGAACCAGAGGCTTCAAAAGAGCACGAGAGGTGCCGTGACTAAGAGCAGATGCAGAGGCTTCAAGTGCTAGGTGGGGGTGGTGCTCTATCTGTGGAGCGACTGGATTTGGAGAAAATTAAAGTGATGTAACCAGGTAAGTGATTAGTTGGTCAGTAGTTTGCTCATTTTCTTCATTTAAAAAAAATCATTCATGGGATGTAGGCTTCGTTGGCTGGGCCAGCATTTGTTGCCCTTGAGAAGGTGATGGTGAGCTCCCTTCTTGAACTGCTGAAGTCCATGTGGTGTAGGTACACCCACAGTGCTGTTAATGAGGGAGTTCCAGGATTTTGATCCAGCGACAGTGGAGGAATGGCGATATATTTTCAAGTCAGGATGGTAAGTAGCTTGGAGGGGAACTTCTAGGCGGTGGTGTTCCTATGTATCCTCTGCCCTTTTCCTTCTAGATAGTAGTGGTCGTGAATTTGGAAGGTGCTGCCTAAGGAGCTTTGGTGAGTTTCTGCAGTGCATCTTATAGATGGTACACACTGCTGCCACTGTTTCTCAGGTGGTGAAGGGAGTGAATGTTTGCAGAAGGGGTGCCAATTAAGCAGGTTGCTTTGTCCTGGATGGTGTCAAGCAACTCAGTTCTATACATGGTTGTTCAGCCACCTAGTCCTCAACCTTCTCCCATGCCTTATCCATGCCCTCCATGTATCCTCCATATCCTCATGCCCTCCCATGCATCATCCATACCCACTCATCCAGTATCCACCATGTATTCATGAGTCATTTATAACACTGGAGAACCTTTGAAACACTCAGAAAAAAAAAAATCATCATCCAAATGCCAGCTGAAATAAATTGCCCCTCTTGGACGTTCACTAAACTATCAATCAAATACACAGCATGAGGAGGACACTGAGGAGGATGGTGAATCTTTGGAATTCTCTGCCTCAGAGGGCTATGAAGGCTCAATAGTTGAGTATGTTCAAGGTTGAGATTGAGAGATTTCTATATATTAAAAACATCAAGGGATACTGGAATAATGCAGGAAAATGGTGTTGAAGTAGAAGATCAGCCATGATCTCATTGAATGGTGGAACAGGCTCAAAGGGCTGAATGACCTACTTCTTCTCCTATTTCCTGTGTTCTTTGAACACCTATGAGGTGCTGTGAACCATGACTCTGAAAAGCTGGTTTGACCCCATGAAAATTGCAGAGGACTAGGACTAGCCTATCCCCGCAGTGGCCAAGCCGGGAATGCAGGGTGCAGGCTCATGACTCAAACCAGCCAGCACCCTTAAAAAGCTCTACCGAAAGTCAGAAACCCTAGGAATGGGATTGGGAATCCCAGAACTGGGTCCCGCTGTTTTAAGGGTTGCTTGGTGTCTCATGGAAAGGCCTGAAGGCTTGTATGGTTGAATATTAAGTGTTTATTAATAAATATATACATCTCCAAAGTACAGACCAACATGGGTGTTGTCTCCATGCTGGCTTCTGCTAGACTATTACTGTAATCAGTCTACCATCATGTGTTGCTTTATATCACAGAATGGGCAGTACTGTATCCAGTCCCATGTTAATCCTTTCCATGCCAGACCCTTATACTACACCTCCCCCAAGTCTACCCAATATTATTTATAATAGAAACTTTCTTTATGTGCTACCCCTTCTCCCCTGCCTTCTTGCCAAAGTCTCTGATTTTATAAATTCAAATGGTCTGGAGGCTTGACAATTCTTTCAGATCTCCTTTTCACATTCGGAGGAATGGTAGGCTCAGTTGCTTTTAGCTGACTTTGTTAGTTCACAGTTGAATTTGTTGTATTCAGTGTTTCAGGCACTTAGTTGTCACCATTTGATTTGTTTTTGCACTCCTTTGAATCACATTTCTCTTTATGGACAATCTGCCTTCTTTACCATGGGCTTATTTCGTTCCTTCTGAAGGGAATTTTCACAATGTTCATTCATAGGGCTGAATTTTATGTACCCCCGACAGGCATGTTTAAAATGGGGTGGGTGGCTATCCCACCACCTTCTTACCCACTCCTTAACTCAACCTCATAATATGAGGAGTGGGCGGGCTTCCGATTTTGGTAGACCACCCGCCATGTTTAAATGAACAATTGTTATCAAGCCAATTGACACTGATAATATGCTGCCCACATCATAAAACATTTGGCATGGACAGCAGGATGGGAGCGGGAAGCCCAATTTTTTACCTCAAGTGGTTAGAGGGCAGGAAGGAAGAGGTGGGTTGCTCTTCAGGGGCTGCCTTTTGCTGATCGCAGGGCAGCCCCCACTTAGATTGAAACCCTCCCTTCTTTCTACCTGCTCCCTCCCTTAAACCCAATCCCTCCCACCGAACTACCCTCCTCTCCAACCTACCCAAACCCTCCCGGCCCAAGACCCTGGACTTTTCTGCTCCTGGGATCCAAGGCCTTGGGGTCCTTTCTTCTCCAGCAGACTTGGCAGGCAACACTGACGACTTCCTGGCACTGCTGGGACTGATGGAGCTGCTGGCTAATTGGACTGCATGGCAGCTCCAGAGGGAATGAGGGGTGGAAGTCCCACTTGGCCCTCCCTAATCAGCCCCGCTGCGTTTTACGGCTGTGGGACAGTTCAGCGTGGAGCGTGTCAGCACCCCCATATTATTCAGCCCATACAGTGGACTTGGGTTTTCTTTTTCCATGGGATCCATCATGTCCTTTGGGGAAGGAAATCTGCTGTCTTTACCTGGTCTAGCCTCCATGTGACTCCAGACCCACAGCAAAATGGCTGATTCTTAAATGCCCTCTGAACAAAGGCAGTTAAGGATGGGCAATAAATGCTGGCCTAGCCAGCGATGCCTACTTCCCATGAATGAATAGAAAAAAAAATGTTCTTCTTGGGAGTTTATGTTTCTAAGCTGGAATCTTCATATCCACTTGTTTCACAATTTCACCCAAATATTTGTTTACTCTCTTACTTTCCAATTCTTTTTCAAACTTATGAATCTTTTCATTCAGCTCAGCAACTACTCTGGTGAGGTCAGTTGTCTTTGTTTCAGAGTTATCTGCTGAACTCATATAGAAGTTTAACAACTTCACCTGGGCCTTCAATTCTTTTCAGAAATTTTCTTCTATGGTCACTGCCTGTTCCTTAGACTCTATCAATTCACTTGTTAGATCATCAATCTGTTAGAATGTTCCTTTTCTGCTTTTAAAGTCTGAATTTGCTCTTCCATACTGCACATCTGATCTTTCATGTTTGTCTAATTGGATTGAATTTCAAGAATTTCATCAGTGTGGATTGCTAATTCTGCATTCAACTAGCCATTCTGATTCATCAGCAATTCCTTTTCCTGTTCCAGCATCAACTTCATGTTGTTCGTGTTAGCTTGAAGCTCGGTATTTCTGAGGTTTCCTTTTCCTGATTGCTCTGTGCTATCTTTCCAGCTCACCTATAATTTTACTTCAGCTGATTGTTTCTGAGACTCTTCATGCTTCTTTGTGAGAATTTCTACTTTCTCTTGCAACTGTTCAACTTTTTCATAACATTCTAGGTTCTTGATTTTCATTTCAGCTATTTCATTTTTCAACAACTCAATTGTTTCAGTGTTTTTAAGACATCCAGTACTTTTTCTCCTAGTTCCCTGAGCTTCAGCATTGGTTTTACATTTTCAAATCTTATTTCTGTTTTTTCTGTCTCTGTCTGCAGCAGGGCTTTGTCCTTATCCCTTCTTTTGGTTTCACTGTTGACCAGTTTGTCCCTGGTGAAGCCTTAACTTGTTTCAGTTCTGTAATCATGCTACTTATGGCTTCAGTATCTGCTTGCAGTTTGGTAAACTCCAATTTTCTCCCTGTCGGGTGTGGTTGTGCGAGGGTGGGAACGCAGCCAATCGGCACCCCCGATTGGCTGGTGCCACCATTTTACGTGGGCGGGCCAATTAAGGCCCACCCAGAGTGACGCACGCCCCGGAAGTGCTGAGCACTCCCTGTGCGGGTGGGGGATTGCCTGAGCCAGGGAGTGCGCTCTTTTGCACATGAGTGTGAAAGAGTGTGGAAATCTCCCTGAGGTACATTGGTGCCTCAGGGAGATTACTTTCACTTATAAAACATTGAAGAAAGGTTAAAAAAAACATTTAAGGACATGTGAAACTGTCACATAAGGTGGGACATGTCCATTAATTTTATTAAAAATTTTCAAACACTTTAAAAATGTTCATGACACCTCATCCCGCCTGTGGATGAGGTTCCATGAAAAATGCGAAGGCTGCCTGGTCTCTTTGCTTGCCCACCAACCTTAAGGTTGGATGGGCAGCTCAGCTAATTGCTTTATTGGCTTTTTAAATAGCCTTAATAGGCCTTTGACAGTTTGGTGGGCACGCAGCCGACTTGGCTGTATGCCTGCCAAACTGAAAATGTAAATGATGTACGGTGTCGCTGGGATGCATGCCCGGTGTCACCGTGCGTCATTTTACTCCTCAGCGAGCGGGCCCTGTCCCTGCTTGCCGAGCCGAAGATTCTGCCCTATGGTTTTTCCTTTCAATACCTCCTTTTTTCCATTCAGCTGGTTCTTCAGCTCTTCAGTCTCTTTCTTGTACCTCTTAGCTTCCTCTTGGAATATAGCACATTGCTGAGTCTTCTCTGCCAACTGGTTCTTCAGTTTGTTCTGAGTGACATTAAATTTATTTTGCTTCTTTTAATGATTTTCCAGAGGAACAAACTTTACTGGAGGGGTCCTTGTAGTATGTGAGGTTCCTTCAACGGGTTTTTCTTTTTTTTGGCAAAGCTCAGTTGCTTTGTCTGGAGCTTTCTGGTAATTTAACAGAGTCTTCTCAACTTGGTTCTGCTGTTTTCCCATTCTGCTGTTCAAGGCAGTCTTCATCTTTTCATGTTGTTGAAGGGTTATGTACTCCTTTTGCAATTGATCTTGAAGGTTTATTTTCTTGTTGACTTCTTGTCAACCCATGCTGCGATTCAGTGTACTGCTTTGTCACTACTGACTGTTCCAATAAAGCTTCTCTGAAGTGGTATTCAACATCCTTCTTAATTCCTCATCTTTTTCCAGGGCCACGTATTATTCCTCAAAGAGTCTTTCGGGGCAACAACATCTTTCAGTATCTTTTCTACTTGCTGTTGTGCATAGCTCTACTCCTGGTTGAGTTCTTCCAAATCAGCTTTGATACAAACATTTTCCTGTGGAATAGCTTCATTTTCTTTTTGCCGGCTCTGTTTCTTTTGGGTTACGTTGGATATATTTTCTTCCTTCACAGTTGTCTGCCCGCTCCACACTGCCACCTGCTGTTGCAGTTTGGGTATTGTCAGCATATTCAAAAAGCTCTATTTTTAAGCCATTCGATTACTTCTCATCTCTTCCTCTGCACTAAACTCTTAGGTTCATGTACTCATTGATCTGACATGATCTGCTAGCATTTTGTGTTTTGCTTAAGTATTGTCTCCCTCAGTCTGGGGTATCTTGTCTCCTTCGTCCTATGGTCTCCTGTCTCCCTCACTCTGGGGTCTCATGTCTCTCTCTCGCTCCTTGACATTCAATGGCACTAACATCACTGAATCCCCCCACTATCTACATCCTGGGGGTTACCATTGCCCAGAAACTGAACTGGACGAGCCATATAAATGCTATGGCTACAAAAGCAGGTCAGAGGCTAGGAATCGTGTGACGGGTAACTCACTCCCTGACTCCCCAAAGCCTGTCCACCATCTACAAAGCACAAGTCAGGAGTGTGATGGAATACTCCCCACTTGCCTGGATGAGTGCAACTCCAACAACACTCAAGAAGCTTGACACCATCCAGGACAAAGTAGCCCACTTGATTGGCACCACATCTACAAACATTGACCCGCTCCACCACTGATGCACAGTGGCAGCTGTGTGTCCCATCTACAAGATGCACTTCAGAAATTCACCAAGCCTCCTTAGACAGCAATTTCCAAATCCACAACCACGACTATCCAGAAAGACAAGGGCAGCAGACACATAGGAACACTGCCACCTGAAAGTTCCCCTCCAAGCCACTTACCATCCTGACCTGGAACTATACCACCGTTTCTTCACTGTCACTGAGCCAAATTCTTGGAACTCCCTCCCTAAGCGCATTGTGGGTGTACCTACACCACATGGGCTGCAGCAATTCAAGAAGGCAGCTCACCACCATCTTCTCCGGGGCAATTAGGGATGGGCAATAAATACTGACCTATCTAGTGACGCCCACATCCCATGAATGAATAAAAAAAGGTTTCCTTGTCCCTTTGGTATTTTAATGGGGGTGTTCTAGACCATTTTTAAGGTCTACACTCTCCACAACGTGGAATTTAAAATAGTCTAAGGCTTTTAATATCTCACCAAGTGTGCTTGAGGATTCATCTATACCTTGTCTTGGGGTTACTTCATCTGCAAATATACCAATTAAGTGTATTAACTTGGACTTCTGATTTCTTGCTTAATTCCAATGTACTTTAGATTTTGTAATCTAAAAATTTCTCTCCATGATATCCAATTTTAGGTCTGGTTGGACGCTTGCCTTAACCTAAATTGGCAATGTCACTTTGCTATCCATGGCTGTTTTTCCACAAAGTGGAATATAGCTTTAATATTTTTTTCAAGACGGCTGTGCATAAACCATCTTTTCCTTCTCTTTGTTTTTCCGAAGCTTGTCGGATTTCAGCGGGCTCCCATAGCATTGTTGGGACCGTTTTTTCTTCAACTTATCAACTCTGCAGGAAACCTTTTTGCTGGCAATTTGCTTTTCTGAACTGTGGAACGTGATTTGAAGGCAATTTTTCAGCTCTGCCTTCTGTTTTATGGTGCCATCTGTGGATCCTAGCTGCAGCTTTCTTCCAGCTGTGCCCTGGAACTCTAGTATTGATCCTGATTGCTGCTCATTTTAAAAGGTAATCTCAGCTTTTTTCCGAATTTTGCTTATCCTCTTTTTGTGATCCATCTAGGTCCCTTGAATTTGTGGTCACTCAGGTTCTTCTTTTCATCTGTAGAGTGGATTATTCTGCCTTTTAACCTTTTCTCATTTTTGAATTTTGCTCAGTCTCTTGTGACCTGGATAGATCCTATGACTACCTCTGTGTTCAATCAGGTCTGACTTTTCATCTGCACAGTGGATTCTTCTGCTGACCTTCAGCCTTTTCCCTTTTTGAATTTTGCTCAGCCTCTTGTGATTTGGCTAGGTCCCTTGACTCTGCCTCTGTGATCAATCAGGTCTGGCAATGGAAGTTTTTAAGGCATTCTCCAGCTGTGTCTTTGATTTAAGTGCACTTTTCACAGGTCAGATTGCAGTTTCTTTACTTTCACATGCTTTTGGCATGTTGGGGTGCATCCTATGCTGCTGCCATGCGGTGCAGGTTGTTTGGTGTCTCAAGGAGAGGTCTGGAGACTTGTATGGTTGAACATTAAGGGCAGAATCATTCCAGATTTGCACTAAGTGCGGTAGCAAGTAGGAAATACTTGCTGGCTGCAATGGCAGCTTTTCATGCTGTATTGGCTCAATCCCACCTCATTATTTATGCATTTCTGGGTAACACGTCCTTTCAATGACAGGCGGGCTCTCATTCGCCGTCCACGTCATCACCTCACCGCTTCATCACGCTGGGCGCCATATTTAAAGTGCAGCTGCACGCATACCTCTCAGTTCTTCAAGACCAGGGCTGCTGCACGGGAGACTTGGCCCCAAAAGGCAAGAAGACTGCAGCCCCTTGGTTTAATGACGTGTCCCTCAAGAGCATTTTGGATGCAGTGGAGGCCTGCCGTGATGTCCTGTCACCCCATCTGGGTGAAGACTGGCGAGCAAGGTCACCAATCCAGCATGGGAGGCGGTGGCAGCAGTGGTCAGCGCCAATGCCCTGCAAAAGAGGACAGCCACCCATTGCTGCAACAGGATGAATTCTCTCGTCTGTTCCGCCGAGGTAAATCGCTCTTTTCATCACTCTCAAATCTCACACTCACAAACCCATCACACATCCACAGGGATCTCACATCTGAAGGGACAACACCACTGACTCTCATACACACCCTCACAGCTCCATCAGGTTCATTGCCCCTTGAGCTCCTCATCCTGTCCATGGCTCCATCCACTACACAAACGTTCCATGATGTGCCATGTGTCCTGCTCATACTTTTTCCATTTGTTTTCATGCAGGAGAAGCTGGCTCACAACAGCAGGGGGAAGTCCCAGACCAGGGGTGGAGTATCCCACATTATGCCTCTCACTCACTTCGAGGAACATGCCATCAGGCTGACTGGTGAGGATGTGGACCGTGCCTCTGCCACACACATGAGGATCCTGCCATCCCTCTCTTAATGCAACTCCCTTCCTAACATCCTAACTCCCAACTTCCTCCTTTCCTAACAGCACTTTGGGTGTACTTACATCACATGGACTGCAGCAGTTCAAGAAGGCAGCTCACCAACACTTTCTTAAGGGAATTTAGGGATGGGCAATAAATGCTGGCCCAGCCAGTGAAGCCCACATTCTATGAATAAATAAAAAAAAACTGAGCTCTCTCTCTCCTGCTTTTGACTCTGCTGCCATTCACTAATTATCTCTACTTTGGTTCACAGGGATCTCTGCCAAGCAACTGACACCCTCAGCCAGCTAGTCCCTCAGATCCATCCACATTCTCACCTCCAGCCAAAATGACTCCTCCTCCATTGGAGCTGGAAACAAGCAGCCTGGAAGACCCGTCACTGCATTTACCCACAACCTCCACCAGCACAGAGGCACACACCTTGGTGGGATCTAGATCTAGAGCAGGCTTGGGTTCACAATCTCATGGTCACCCTATGGACACGTGTCCGCAGCAGGAGGAGGGAAGTTCAGCCAAACTCCCCGCCACTAAGAGGACTGCTGGGGAAGAGGCATCTGTGAGGTCCGGGTGAGATGATGAGCCTCTGGATTCGGCCTTCCAACTCATCCTGGAGAGTCAGCAGGTGGTGGAGGAACATCACACAGAACTGTTGGAAGCCCTCAACAGAGTTGCACGCGAGTTGGAGGAGTGTGTCTGCCTGCTCTCTGATGAAGTGGTGCCCACATGTGCGCATATGGAGGTCTCTATGGGGAGGAAGGTGGATGCCATACAGACCCTTGTCCAGCAGAATGCATAGATGCATGCAGTCCTGCACTCCATCATGGTAGCCATGGGTGAGTTCTTGAAGTGGCAATGAAAGAGGGAAATGGGGTACCGTGATATCCCCCCCATGTTCTCCTTCCCCTCAAGGAGTCAGTCTCGGGCACCTGAAAGGAGGAGCGGCAAATGGACACCCCTGGGTCATCTACTCAGGAATCTCAGAGGCTGTCCCTCCGTCCAAGTCCCCTTTGCCTGTGACCCTCTCAACCTTGTCCTCTGTCACCACAGAGGGAGCAGCTGGCCCACAGGAGAACAGCCAAAGCAAGCCAGGACCCTCAAGGCCTTGGCTCTTCAGAGGACCCGTGCTGAAGTCATCAGAGACAACAGGCAACCATTGTACAGGCTGTCTCCACCCCTCCTGTGAATGTCAGGGCAGCACCTAGAAGTCTAAGGCATTCAAAAGTTAAGAAATTCTGATCACAGTTGGTTGCACAGGTGAACACATTTGTCACTTTACAATCTGAAAATATATTCACTTTCACTGAATAATGTGTAATAGTGTCTTTCAGCTTCATTTACAGGCTTCACGAGTCCTCCCACTGTATCCCTCCTCCAGCAGTTCAGCTGCATGCAGCCGGCCCACAAGTGATTCTGGAGGGAGAAGTGTGTATGTGGCAGAGCCTTTCAGAGCCTCCTGCAAGCACTCTCCAACCCATGCGGATACATCCTTATCACATTCATGTCAATGCCCTGAGCATTTTCACTACTGCTGGCTGGGGTTCACTTTCAGTTGTCCATCTGAGCTGACCTGCATCTCCGCCCACCCACTGATCACACTCTCATGCAGCACCTTTTCTTGCCCAACATGACTCTCATTTCACTTTTGATTTAGCAAGCATGATACATCCAACATCTTTCCTCAGGTTCCCCATCCTTTCCCCTCTCCCAGTCACCCATTTTCTTTCCCCCATCACTGTCAAACCCCCTGGCATCATCTTCCACCTCCGCACCATCACCTACCAGCCACAACCCTTTTCTTTCGGGGATGTCCAGGTGAACATTCCCTTCCTTCCCGAAAACTGCACCCCCGTCCACATTAATCTCCCCAACCTCCTCCTTCCCACCCCAAGGGACTGTGTCTGCCTCTGAGTCCCCACCAACCACCTTGTTGTCTCTTCTACCGATTCGCACCCTCACCCTCCCACCCTACTGCTTCACTCTGCCCTCGGTCATTCTCACCATTCCCTCCTACCACATTCACCCTCAGTTCGCTCCCTGGAAGCAGTAATGGGCCCTCCCTTGCACATTCACATGGACATCCCTCCCCACTCCAGACTCCTTCCCTCTTGGTACACCTTATGCCCTTGGAACTCCTTCTCCTATTGGAACTCCTTCCCCCCTTGGAACCCCTTCCCCTCTTAGAACTTCTTCCGCCCTTGGAACTCCTTCCCCTCTTAGAACTTCTTCCCCCCTCCGAATCCTTCCTTTACACCTTCCTCCCCCCAATACCTACCTCCCCAGTTGCCGTCTTCTCCTCCGGTACCCTCTTCTCCCCTGTACTTCCTCCCCCACAACCTCATCTCCCTGACACTTTTGCTTTCCCCTTCTGAACCTCACCCCCCGATACACCTTTCTCTCCCAGTTAAACCTCGACCTTCCGCTCCCACCCACCGGTACATCTTCCTTTCACAAACACAGTTGGATCTTCCTCTCCACCCCATCGACGATCATCTGTTGTGAGCAGACCCTCAATGGTGACTTTCCACCTTTCATGAGCTGCTTCGCAGTGGAGCTATGCCCCTGAGAATTCACCCTGCAGTGATGGATGTTCCTCTAGGGTCCTGTTGCTATCAAGCCCCAGCACTTCTGCTCCTCGGATGTCCGTGATGTGAGCAAGGCCCTGTCGCTAAATCCCAACTTCTGCACATCACACTTGTCAAGACATGTTCTGCATTGGCGTGTTTTCCCACCGGCGTGCTCAGATGATCCAGCGTTGGGCAATGATTCTGGTGAGCTAGACTTATAATGATATGCAGATGAAGTTCCTGACATCGATGGAGGGAAACGCGGCCTGCTATTGCCAGGCAGAGTGGAGGATTGCTAACTGGTTTCACAACATTGTGAAACTGATTTTTGGCCTTCTCGCCATATTGTCTGCTCACGCCACTGAACACACCTGACGCTAGCAGGCATGGAAAATTCTGCCCTAAGTCTTTATTATCAACTCATAGCTATATACACCTCCAAGGGACAGTCCTGCATCAGTGCGTCTCCATGCTGGCTTCTGCTAGACTATTACTGTACTCAGTCTACTATCATGTGTACCTTTACATCACAGCATGGGTGGTAATATACTCAGTCCCATGTTAATCTTTTCTATGCCAAACTCTTATACTACATCAACCTGCCATTTTTAAAGGGCTCCCAAGACTTGGTGAAAATCCAGCCCCCATTGCCACTACATCACTGTCTCCCTATGAGATATGCAAAACTAAGGTACTACAGCAACAGAACTGGCAGAAGCAGAATTACAACATAAGACTACATAGGCAGTTTTCATTATAACTGTGAAGAAAACTGATATAGGTCTCATAAAAACACAAGAGAAATTTAAGCATTATAAACAGGAACATACATAACCTGCCAATAATTTTCTCAACACTTTTGTCTGCCAAATTTACACTGGTAGATTATTTGCCAAAATTTTCAAATATGGCTATATATAGACCTTCAATAAACCATTTACTCTCCTTAACAAGCTCTTATAAACCAATTTTTTCAGTCCTTTTGATTAACATACTTTCACCCATTTCAGACTGCATAGCGGCTATAGTAGATTTAAAGTCTGTTCATCCATTTATTCACAGCCACTTTATTCAAGTTAACACTTCGAGCAAAATATACCCAAATTACTTAAACATCCTGACCTGGAATTTCTGCTGGGCGTGGGGAGGGGTGTGGGGGTTCTGAGAGAGGCAGGATTACAGAATCACTGCAGTGTAGAAGAAGACCATTTGGCCCATCGAGTCTGCACTGAAAGATCATTCCACTTAGTCCCACTTCCCTGCCTTATCCCCGTAACCTTGCACATTATTTCTTTTCAGGTAGCAATCCAATTCCCTTTTGAATACCTCAATCGAACCTGCCTCCATCACCCTTTCAGGAAGTTTGTTCCAGACTCCAACCACCCTCTGGGTGAAAAAAAATCCTCACATCACATTTACTCCTTTTGCCAATTATTTTGATTCTGAACCCTCTCGTTCTTGGTGCTCTGTTGAGTGGAAACAGTTTTTCACTATTTACCATGTGCATACCCTTCAGGATCTTGAATACTACAAGTCTTCCCTCAGCCTTCTTTTCTCTAAGGAAAACTGTCCCAACCTCGCCAATCTATCCTCATAGCTACAGTTCTTTATCCCTGGAATTATTCTTATAAATTATTAGCAAATTGCACTAAGAATGAACCAATATTGTCAAGATGAAGTTACACTGATGTTTATCTTTTGTAATACTTTGATTTTATATATTTTATTCATAGATGGACAATTTAGGAAGCGCAGTTGATGGCACTTTCTTTGCAATATAGTGTGAGGGTGCTGGGAGTTGCAAAACTGAGGTACTATGGCAGCTGCACTGGCAGGGGGCAGAATTACAACATAAGACTACATAAGTAGTTTTCTTTAAAGTACAGGAGTTCCCTCCCTACACCTATCCTCCCCTCTACCTCATTTGCTTCCTTTAAGAAACTTTGTAAAACGTTCCTCTTTGGCTAAGCTTTTGTTTATCTCCGAGTATCTCCTTGGCCAGGATTTTATGGCCCCCACTGCAGCGCGTCTCCCTCGACAGATGCAGCGAGCCATTTAAATCTCCGTACAGTTCAGCCGGACCATAATATCTCACCGGGTGGGAGGGGCTGTAAAATCCTGGCCCTTATGTGGTTCAGTGTCATTTCTTGTTTTATAATGCTCCTATGAAGCCCCTTGGGATGTTTTATTACGTTAAAGATGACATATAAATATAAGCTGTTGTTGTTTCTGCACAGAAACATTAGCATAGGCCTGAATGCAAAATTCTCATGGATCAGTACAATTAAACAGCATAATCAAATGTAATTAATTCATAACAGAAACAGTAAATCGAGCCTCAAGGTGCTGGTGGGTGACCTGCTAAGCAAGAGAAGAGAAACTCTCCTTTAGAGTGAGGTTAGAGAGAATGAGGTGGGTATACTTTTCTCTGTCCAATTAACTACTATCTTCAATTAACTGATATTTCCGCAGCAGATAAAGATGCACCGCTGGCTTCAATTGATAGCTGGTCACAGATTTTATGTATCAAAACAGAAGATCAATTGACTGAGTTTAAAACAGTTGCTACAGTAGGAGAAGAAGATTACTGTTGAATTAATGTGATTACAGGTGTCTGCGCACTTGAGAATATGGGCGCAATGTGATGAACCCACCCCGAATGAGCACAACTGGCAGAACTTCACATTTGTGACCTGGAGGTGTGCTCAGTATTTATAGCTTTGAGCAAAGGGACTTTTGAAATAACATAAAATATCACAGATACTCGAGTATAAAGTGGTTATGGCCACAACTTATTTACACTTAACATTTTGCAATTTTTACCACTACTTCATTTCATTCCATCCAGATTAAGTTGTTAACTCTGTAGAAATCGTGCAAAAACTCCTGGCTCCTATTTAGTAATTTGTTCTTCAACCTACTTTCCTTGTCTTCTTATTGTTTCTCAATTTTCTCACATTTAACTTAGGGTGCTCTGGTATTTGAGTGAACACCATTACAAACATTTAGTCTGGAGCAATGTTGCCAAATTCTCTCCATAATCTTAAAAACTTCAATAAGGTCTAGAGGATCTTTTCTAAAGGAAAGAAACCCAACTTCTGCGACAGACCATAGAGCTTTCACTTTTTTCCACAACTACCCAGCACCTGTTCAAGGTATGTTTGTGATTATCCATGGATCACTTACCATTGACATCAAGCCGAATCAGCAGCAAGTCTTTGTTTTTGTCTACAGTATGTAGTAAATTCTTCAGCTGTGACAGGAATAATAGTGAATTAGCCTTTATGATGTAATCAGTGTGTGATAGGAATGGTAAGGGTAGGGTAATTGGGTAGGTTGTAAGATGTAAACAGTGTGTGACAGGATTTATGGTGGGACAGAAGGTACAATCAGTATGTAGCAGCAATAATATCAGGACTGGTTGTATTATGTAATCAGCATGACAGTGATGACAACTGCCTTTATGATGTAATCAGTATATGACATGAAAAGGTTTTACAAATTTGACATTTTGCTTAGCTTGAAGTTGCGTCAATGGACAGAAAATTAATCACGATCAAATTGATCTTCAGTGATGGTGTAAAACAGGTGATATCACAGAATTGTTAAGGTCGACAAAGAGGCCATTCAGCCCATTATGTCTGTACCGGCTCCGCGAATGAGCAACTCATCTAGTACCATTTCCCGTCTTCACATTGTAACCCTGCACATTTTTCTTTTTCAGATAACAGTCTAATTCCCTTTTGAATGCTTCAATTGAATCTGTCTCCACCACACTCCCAGGCAGTGCATTCCAAATTCTAACCATTCATTGTGTAAAAACATTCTCCTCATATCACTTTTGCTTCTTTTACTAATTATTTCAAACCTGTGCCCTCTCATTCTCGATCCTTTCATGAATGAGAACAGTTTCTCCCTATTTGCTCTGTCCATTCTCCTCATGATTTTGAATACTTCTATAAAATCCCCTCCCAATCTTCTTATCTCTAACTTCACCAATCTATCTTCATAACTGAACTCCCTCATCCCTGGAGCCATTCCTGTGAATCCTTTCTGAACTCCCTCTAATGCCTTCATATTCTTCCTAAAGTGTAGTGCCCAGAACTGGACGCAATACTCTAGCTGAGGCCGATCTAGTGACTTATAGAAATTCAACTTAAACCTCCTTGCTCTTGTACTCTTATATCCCTATTAATAAAATGTAGGGTACTGTAAGCTTTAGTAACTGCTCTCTCAACCTGACCTGCAACTTTCAATGACTTATGCACAAATACACCCAGGTCCCTCTGCTCCTGCACCCCCTTCAGAGTTGTACCCTTTACTTTACATTGTCTCTCTATGTTCTTCCTACCAAAATGAATCACTTCACATTTCTCTGCATTGAATTTCATTTGCCACCTGTCCGCCCATTTCACCAACTTGTCAATGTCCCTTTGAAGTTCTACAATACCCTTTCACAGTTCTGTATCATCCACAAATTTTGAAATTATGCCCTGTGCACCAAAGTTTAGGTCACTAATATATATCAGAAAAAGCAAGGGTCCCAACAATGACCCTGGGGGACTCCACTACAAACCTTCCTTTAGCCTGAACAACATCCATTAACCACAACTCTCTGTTTCCTGTGGCTCCATATCCATATCCATGTTGCTACTGTCCCTTTTATTCCATGAATTATAACTTTGCTCACAAGTACGTTGTGCTGCACAGTATCAAACGCCTTTTGGAAGTCCATGTACACCACATCAACAGCATTGTTCTCATCAACCCTCTCTGTTACTGCTTCAAAAAGCTCCAGCAAGTTAGTTAAACATGATTTTCCCTTAAGAAATCCATGCTGACTTTCCTTAATTAACCTGCAATTGCCCATGTGACTATTAATTTTGTCCTGAATTATTGTTTCGAGAAGTTTCCCCACCACGACAGTTAAATTGACTAGCCTGTAGTTGCTGGACTTAACTTTTACACCCTTTTTTGAACAAGGCTGTAACATTTGCAATTCCCCAGTCCTCCGGGATCATTTGAGTCCAAAGAAGACTGAAAAATTATGGCCAGTGTCTCTGCAATTTCCATCTCACTTCCTTCAGTATCTAGTTTGGGTGCCTTATCAACTTCTAAGTACAGATAACTTATCCAATACCTCCTTCTTTTCAATTTTAAAACTATTTAGTGTCTAAATTACCTCCTCTTTTACCATGACCTGGGTATCATTTTCTTCTTTCATGAAGATAAATGCAAAGTATTCATTTAGTACCTCAACTTTGCCCTCTGCCTCCATCTGGTCCCTAAATGGCCCTATTCCTTTTACCACCTTTTTTACTATTTGTATGCCTTTAGAATACTTTGAGATTCCCTTTTATGCTAGTTGTCAGTCTCTTTTCATACTCCCTCTTTGCCTCTCTTATTTGCTTCTTCACCTCTCCTCTGAACTTCCTGTATTCAGCTTGGTTTTCAATTGTATTTTCTACTTGACACCTGTCATAAGCACACTTTTTATTCTTTACCTTAATCTCTATCTCCTTTGTCATCCAGGGAGCTCTGGATTTGTTTGCCCTATCTTTCCTCTTCAAGGGAATATACCTTGACTGTGCTCCAATCATCTGTTTGTTGAAGATAGCCCATTGATCAGTTATCAGCCTTTGACTCCAATTTATTTGACCTAGATCTGTTCTTACCCTATTGAAATTGGCTTTTCCCCAGTTAATTTTTCTTACTCTGAATTGTTTTTTGTTCTTTTCCATAGTCAGCCTAAAATGTGTGATCCAATGGAGTAATTGTACTCATTCTTGGAGTCATTCTCATATATCAATGCTGCATTCCCTTCAAGGCCCATATATCATTCCAAAGGTCTGGTGTCTGAAACTGAACATGGTACTCTAGGTGTGGTTTAACTAGGGCCATGTATAGCTGTAGCATGAATTCTGACCTCTTGTATTCTAGTCCTTTAGATATAAAGACCACTGATCAGCTACCAACCTTTGACTCCAATTTATTCACCCTAGATCTGTTCTTACCCCATTGAAGTTGGCTTTTCCCCCAGTTAATTCCATTCCATAAGCCTTTTTGTTGATTTTTCTGGACCTGGCCATGATTTCAATGATCTATATACACAGACCACTAAGGCTCTTTGGACCTCCACTGTTTCTAGCTTTTCATAATTTAGTAAGTATTCTGATCTATCCTTTTTAGGTTTGAAGTGATCTGTTTTGTTGTCACTACCTGTGATATGTACTGCTTGGACACCATGAAGCAGTCTTGTTGAAGTTTTATTAACATTATGTACATATCCACAATAGAGGGTAAAGGTATTGAGAGGAACCCACGCTAAGTACTTACATGTTGCTGAGTATCTCTAGACTGGTCTTAGCTCTAGGTCATGTGCTTTCTTACATCACCAAGTGGGTAATACTGTACTCAGTCCCATGTTAACCCGTTAGATACCAGATCCTGCTACTACATAAAGTAGATGACTTCACACTTGCTTACATTGAACTCTGACTGCCACAGTTTTTGCCCTTTCACTTAATCTATTAATATCTCTTTGTAAATGTATGCTTCCTTCTATACACTACAATGCTACTTATTTTAGAGTCATTGGCAAAGTTGGGTGTCTGGCTCTCTATCCTGTCATTTGACTTGTTAATAAATAAGATAAATACTTCAGACTTCAACATAGATGCTCTTGGACAGCACTTGTCACATCCTGCCAATTACAGAATCTTCCCATTATCATTGCTGTCTCCTGATGCAGAGCTAGTCTCCAATAAGGTCAATAATTTTCCCTCTCTTCTATGAGCTTTATCAATTGCATTCTGGAAGTCTGTGTAAATAACATCCATAGATATGTCCTTTTCTACTACTTCAGTCATCTCTTCAAAATATTCATTCATGTTCATAAGACATGGCAAACCCTTTAAAAATCCAAAACAAAAACAGAATTACCTGGAAAAACTCAGCAGGTCTGGCAGCATCGGCGAAGAAGAAAAGAGTTGACGTTTCGAGTCCTCATGACCCTTCAAAAGAACTAGATGAATCCAAGGAAGGGGTGAAATATAAGCTGGTTTAAGGTGTGTGTTGGATTCACCTAGTTCTGTTGAAGGGTCATGAGGCCTCGAAACTTCAACTCTTTTCTTCTTCGCCGATGCTGCCAGACCTGCTGAGCTTTTCCAGGTAATTCTGTTTTTGTTTTGGATTTCCAGCATCCTCAGTTTTTTGTTTTTATCTTATTATTATTACCTTTAAAAATCCATGCTGCTTCTCTCAGATCAGTTGAACATTTCAAGATGATCTGTTACTCCATCCTTCGTTATTGATGCAATTAATTTCCCAGAAGAGATTCTAGATTAGCTGATCAATAATTCCTGGTTTCCTACTGTCAGCATTTTTAAATAGTGCAGTAACATGTGCAATTTTCAAATCAAAAGGAATAGCTCCTAAATCAAGAGAAATATGAAAAATCATAGTTAGGCATCAGCAATGCTCTCAGCTACTTCGTCTAAACCATGGGGTGAAAACCATCTGGTCCTGGGGATCTGTCACTCTTTAGTGCCATTATTTTCCTCATTGGTTGATCTGCTGTTATTTTTGGTCAGCCACTTGGGTTTCCTTGGGATACCCAGTGTGCTATCCCCCTACTGTAAATATTGATTTCTTAACCTTTCATGGGATGTGGGCATTGCTGGCAAGACCAGCATTTATTGCCCAACCCTAACTTCCCTTTAGAAGGTGGTAGTGAACCACCTTCTTCAACTGCTGCAGTCCATTTGGTGCATGTACACTCGCAGAACGATTAGGATGGGAATTCAGGTTTTTGACCTAGTGACAGTAAAAGAATGGTGATATAGTTCCAATTCAGGATGGTGTATAGCTTGGAAGGGAACTTCCAGTTGGTGGTGTTCAATGCAACTGCTGCCCTTGCCCTTCTAGCTGGTAGAGGTCACATGTTTGGAAACTGCTGTTGAAAGAAGCTTGGTAAGTTTAGCAGTGCAGCTTGTAGATGGCACACACTGCTGCCTCTGGGTATTGGTAGAGGGAGTGAATGTTTAATGTGGTGGACAGGATCCTGATCAAGCTCATCAGGTTTGGCCTAGATGGTGTTGAGCTCTTAAATGTTGTTGGAGCCACACTCATCCAGGCAACTATCATATTTTTCATATTATTGTGGGATATTGTAAAGTAGTTTGTGTGTGTGTGTGTGTGTGTGTGTGTGTGTAGTTCTGTGTGTGGCTAATTTAATTATATTAGAGACGGATAGACTGCAAGGTTGAAATTATCAAAAGAGTTAGGTGCAAAAAGGCATTTGAAATGCTCATGAGTGAGCTAGGGTAAAGTCAGCAGATAGGGTGTGAATGAAATTTGCATTTTTAGATAAGGAGAAAAATTGTTGGATTTTCAAAAAGACATAAGGTTTTATGACTGGCGAGATAAATAGGGCAAGGTTATGATGTTGATTTTTCCCAAAAGTGCTAACCATAATGACAACATAAAATGTTTTTATATTGTGGGAAAAGTAAATTCCAACGACATGGGGGAATAATGGGATTTACAAATCAAAGAAGGAAAATCATATTTAAGGAAGGATGGAAGGCTGTGTGGGGTATGGCCATATGATATTTGAAAGGTACACCGTGTGAAACTGACTTGGGGAAGCCATTTTGCAGAAGTTACTGTTCCAGTAACCAAAGTTGTGTTAAAAGCCTTTGGAATTACACTGTCGAGTGAGTGCTTGTGGTAACCTTGCTGGATTTTCTGAATAAATCTAAGATCTATTTTGGACTGTTGCCTTAAAGCAGGTGTGTAGTTGGGAGTCTAGTTAATTAGGAATTTTGGGAATTGTTATAATATTAAGTAACTATGATCTTGTATGTTTGTATTATTCTTTTCTTTTGTTAATACATGTTTTAATTTAATTTTTTAAAGCTCTAAAGGTGTTAGTGGACTCATTACTTCTGAATCCAGTGCATAACCCTTCACGGCAAAATTGTTGTGATAGTGTTGCCAAGTTTCCCTTGTGGGTCTGGTCAGCCTGGCAAATACCACTTGCCATGTAATAACACATTCCTGACTTGTGTCTTTTAGATAGTGGCATTACGGACAGGAGACAGAAACAAACTGAACTTCTTTATCTTCTTGCCATCTATCTGTAAGCAGATATGTTTTTGAATTATTTTTAAAATGGGCATATTTCCCCAAACCCTCAGTTTATGTGGTTCAATTTTATAAGTAACACATATCAAACGCTATGATTAGCTCAGGTTAGTTTACTTCACATTCAAAGCCGGGGTGAGGATGGGGAATGTTTTTACACACACACACACACACACACTCACACTCACACACCCCTATACAGTAAGGGGAATAGAAAAGAGGGAGATTTTACAACTATGGGTAACAACAGTAAAAGAACCACAGAAATGAACATTAGTTCGCATGATTTCTAGAGTCCAGAAAGTCAAAGTCCAGAAGGTGTTTCATTTGTGGCAGAGTTCAGTTCAGATGAGTTCCTGGTTGGAGACAGCAGCATGAAAATTCTTGAATGCCAATGAGGATGCTTGTAAAATAAAATAGGCTTTGAGGAGTTGAGAGACAGTGCCTGACTGCTTGGTCAGCCAGGAGCCCTATTGTTGTTCTTTTAAGGTTGGACGTAATCAGTAGATTGATCTGTGAGGCTAGAATTGAAACATTAAAATTGCCAAGAGGCTAGAAGCATGGGGTCATGTGATGTGGCCCATTAATGAGTTAATTGCAGATTCACAAGCAGTTTCTGTGCTTTTGCCCAAAATCCTTTGTTTTCCTTAGGAGTGAAATGATGGCTGTTAACACCTCTTAAGGTATAATGTGTTCTGATGTCTCTGTCTTTGGCTGAAGAACCAATTTGTCTGTTAGCCTTCTAGATTTGTGATTATAATATGGCCTCATGTGGGGTCTAAGATTCCACAAGGATGAGAGTGGAACTCTTTTGTCCTTGTAGCCTCTGTTGGAAGCCTCCAGAACTGATAGCCAATGTTGTGTCATGTGACCTGTATCAGCCATCTTTTGGTTCAGTAAAAGTCCAATTTAAAATAGCTGGAAAATAAGAATCAAGTATTGATGTACACAGTTTTGGTTTATTTTTATATCTTATTGACAGGACAGTTTACAGGATTTGGGGAGACAGAAGGCGAGTTACTCATTGCAAATTCCCAGCTTCTGACCTGCTGTTGTAGCCACAGTACATATATGGCTGGTCCAGTTGAGCTTCTGGTCAGTGGTATCTCATAAATAATTATTTGACATATCTGCCATTTTCTTATTTTCATTTATAACAGGGCTGTTCGACTGGTGGCCAAAGGGTTTTGTAATTCATTGATATGTATTTAATTCTTTCCATTAATTTCTCCTGGTTGTTGGTTCTTGATTAATGATGACTTTTAGACTCCAATAGCAACTGATGGGTTATGGTTCCAGTGTGTTTCCCTTATGGAGGGAGTGCTGGACCATTTCCATGGTAACATTCACATGTCTTCTAGTCTTCCTGCCCTTTTGCTACATAGTCAGTTCAGAAAAAAAACTCAAGGTGCTCACATCAAGGCTGTCCTGACAACAGCACTGCAAGTTTTGGTGATCATATCTAGTCCAAAGAAACAAAGGGCAGAATTTTCCGCTCATTGGGTGGGCGAGCGTCCCTATGTCATCACACTCTTGTGTGATATTGCAGTCAGCGGGCGTGAGCGGGAGTTGGAGCCTCGTCTGCTTTTAATTAAGAAGCCAGTTAAGGCCCTTGACAACGCAACTGACAGTGATTTAACATTGCCCGTCTGATTTTTCACTTATTGCACAGGCAAAATTGGCAACCCACAATTTGCAAAACCTCATCCATGGACAGAATAAAAAGGATCAGCAGCATTGCCAGTGTAAGTAGTGAGCAGTTTTTGAGATAGTTTGCTGCTGGTTGCTTACTGGTACTTGGCAGCTTAATATCTGATCAAGGCTTCATTCTTAGGATTTCCACGTGTCATTTCAGGACTCATTGGTGTCTCCAAGGCCCCCTGAGGATTCAGACTGTGTGGACCCTTCAAGGTATCAGACAGTCATCCCTTATCCTGGTAATGAGGATTGTGGTCTCCGCTGAAGGCACCTACTCTGAGGAGGAACAGAGGTGCAGAAGGGAGAGGAGGCCAGGTGTCCCAATGCAGCTTCCTGGGGAGGTACCTGTGGGAGGAGAGGCGCAGGCACAAGGGATGCAGTGCCAGCAAGAAGTCCAAGGCAGAAGGGGCCGTTGAAGACGCCAGTATCCTGCTGCCTGGGTTTACAGGCGGCGATGCAGCTACCTCAATATGTCCAAGATGCAATGCCAAAGGAGGCTCCTTCTCTCCAGGGAGATCGTGAACTCCATTTGTCAGGTGATCGGGCCTGAGATCAGCTCCAACTGTGTGGTTGGACACCCCGTGCCAGTGGATCTGAAGGTCACAGTGACTCAATTTCTATGCCTCCGGCTCTTTCCAGGGCTCATTGGGGAACTGTGTGGAGTCTCCCAATCAGCTGTCCACGGTTGCGTCAAGCTGTTAACAGCTCTGTTCAGGTGCGTATTGACTTTCCTTCATTTCCGTACAGATGAGGCCAGCCAGGCTGAGTGAGCCAGCAGCTTTGCAGTGATGCTGAGTTCCCCCATGTCCAGGGTGCCATCGACTGCACACATGTGGCCATCAAGGTGCCAGCATGTTAGCTGGGTACCTTCGTCAACAGAAAGAGATTCCATTCCATAAATGTGCAGATAGTGTGTGACCACAGGATGCTGATTCTGCAAGTCTGCGCAAGGTACCCTGTCAGCTCCCATTTGCGTACATCCTGAGATACTCCCAGGTGCTGAGGCTCTTCAGTGCTCCAGCCTGACTGGGTGGATGGCTGCGGGGTGACAAAGGCTATCCCTTGGAAAGGTGGCTCATGATGCCTCTCCGCCACCCAAGAACAGAGGCAGAGCAGCGGTAGATTAGGAGCCATGCCTCCAAAAGGGCGGTGGTAGAGAGAACTGTATGTCTTCTCAAGATGTGCTTCCGATGCCTGGACTGTTCAGGAGGCTCACTACAATGCCCCCCAGAGTGGGTGTCACTGATAGTTGATGCATTTTGCACTCTCCATCATCTGGCACTGGTGTGGAGGCAGACCTCAGAAACCTCCAGGGAGGCAGGGGCACCATGTATGCTTTGATCCAATGCTCCTTCAGCTGCATTGCCAAATAAGAACTACGACCTCATGCCAGGGCTGCTGTCACCATCCTGGATTGCAGAAATAACCCTTTCCTTTGCCCCCAAGATATACTCAGTGCCTGTGCAATAAAGTTTCGAACCACCCATGTCCAGCATTTACTACTGGTGTACCCTGCACCTACAAAACAAATGAAGCATACTCAGTCCAATAACACAAAAGCAAGTGTAATTTAAGGTTGGGATTCCCAGATTATTGAACAGGACAATATCAGGTGTTGGACACACCATTATAAAAAATGGGAGAACGAAAGATCAACTGTGACCAGTCCCTCTTGTGCTTAAGGTGCTTTAAACTTAGGTTTACAGGTGCTATGTCTAGGTACTCCTCCCTCGCTGGCACAGGCATTGGAGACAGCCTGCTGACTCTGCTGTCTTGTTGGCCTTGATGACCTTGGTGGTCGTCCTCTGGTCAGTGGAGCCTGTGATGGCTCCACCTTGGAGGGAGTGGCCAGTGCCACGGCTGGCATCTCCCCAGTCACTGCAACCTCATCAGATGCCATGGTCGCTGGCAGAGGGGCGGAGCAGCTGCTGCCGTCATCCAGAGCACCCTGAAAGGAGCCCACAGAGAAGACAGGCAGCTCGTGTGCCAATGTGAGGTCGCTGTGGACCTCCCTGCTCACCATTGATGGATGGGCACCTAGCTAGGATACTGAGTGCCTCATCCATCTCACACACCGACGCTGATCACCTGAGGTCAGTGCCTGTGTGAGGAGTTGCAGGTCCGAGCACAACCTCAGGAACCCCTAATTCTGTTCCTGGAGCAGCCTCGACATGAGAGTCACCACTCTCTCCATGGAGGAGGCATTGCACTCGGCCATGAAGGTCAATGCAGTGCTCATGCACTGCAGGGACTCCTCCACAATGGAGACCATGGCACGCATACCCTCATGGATCTTTGCCAGATCCTCTTGCGCACCCCGCTGGACATCTAACTTCTGCTGCCTAATGGACGGCTCCAGAGGCTCATCATCAGCCTTTGACTGAGCATCGTCCTGGTCTCCAGCATTCCTCTGACTGCCGGCGCCCTGGGCACTCTCTGCCTCTGCCTGCACCTCAAGTGAGTGTGAAGTACCCTCACCAATGTGCACCAAGATACTAGCCACCAAATTAATGTGCACCGAGGTTCTGGTATCTACGCTGGTGCCTGGTTCAGAGAGTGGGTATGATCCAGGTGCTTCTGGAGCTCGGTGGTCCTCCGGTGTCAGGGGTAGCTTCTGTAGGTTCTGCACTTGGCTGCTTGGTGGCAAATCTAAGGGAGAAGAAGGACATGTCATTAGTTTAAGTCATCACACTGCCACTGTGCATGCCAGGTGCCCTAGTGAGACAAAGGAGATCTGCCATCGTCTTTCAATGATCAATGAAGAATCCAGTCTGGAAGCTCCCATCAATGGTGAGACTACACAAGATTGTTTGCAGCATCCGAAACTCTCTCCTAAGTGCACTGCACTCTTTCCTTCGTCTGATACCCCAGCCTTACCGCAGCTGGTTGACTGAGGGTCATGGTGCCTCTCAAGCTCCAAGGTCTCCTGCTTGTACCTGGAGAGAATGAGGAGGTATGGGGGTCCTCTGCCAGTCCGTGACCCGTGACCTCTCAATATTGTTATGGAATGTCTTCTCCTGAAAGGAGAGAGGAGCATTGATTAGTCCACTCTCCACTTTGCAGCCTGGCCAACACTACCTGGCACTCGGTCAAAGCAACCAGGGCTCACCCCCTTGGCCAGCTCTGGCGTCATTGACAGTTGGCACTCAGACTCTAACATCCCTAAGCTCCACGGGGGGATGGCCAAACCAAAACAATTCAACACACTGACCTATGCCAACATGGTACTCACCCTTCCTGAGCACAGCAGGTCACTGAAGCACTGCACCCAGGTGTGCCGCACCACGTCGAGGCTGCTCACCCGGGCTGCCATTTCCTCCCATGCCATCTTTGTGAGGTGTGGTGGCCTCCTCCTCCCATCTCTAGAGACAAAGATGTCCCTTCTGGCAGCCACCACTCCAGGAGGGTGGCAAGGCACTCATCAGAAAAATGGGGCACCAAATGCCCAGCCGACCTCACCTTCCACCTAGCATCTACATTCGTTTGCTGCCATGTCGTTGCATCCACTGCTCCCAATGTGGTCTTCTCTACGTTGGGGAGACCAAACGCAAACTGGGTGACAGCTTTGCAGAACACTGCCGGTCTGTTCACAAGCATGACCCAGACCTTCCGGTTGCTTGTTATTTGAACACGCCATCTGTTCTCATGTCCATAGGTCCGTCCTTGGTCTGCTGCAATGTTCCAGTGAAGCCCAATGCAAACTGGAAGAACAGCACCTCATCTTCCGAATAGGCACTTTACAGCCTTCGGGACTTAACGCTGAGTTCAACAACTTCAGACCATGAACATTTTCCTCCATCCTCACTCCCTTTTTTAATCCCCCTTTTTCTACATTCATTTTTATTTTTTATCCACTTATTTTTATTTTTATTCATTTATCCATGGTTTTATCCCCTTTATAATCCCATTTTCTATCCCTTTTTTTCCCCCACCACCATCCACCCCCTCCACCCTATGTCCCACAGGGCCATCTGTTACTTGCTCCATGTTGTTCTTTCATACAATGCTACCCTTGTTCTGCTATAATCACATGTGGCTTTCTTACCTTTATGCCATTATTAGCACCTTTTTTAGCACTAACCATTACCATCAACATTCCCTTTATCCCTCAGTTCATGACATCTTTGTCAATCTCTCCTTTGTCCCCACCTATCACTGGCCTTCTATCCAGCTCCACCTGCCCCACCCCCTTAAAGAGTATAAATTTAATCACATTTCCTCTTCTCTTCAGCTCTGAAGGAGAGTCATAAGGGCTCGAAACATTAATTCTTTTCTCTCTCCACAGATGCTGTTAGACCTTCTGAGTTTTTCTAGCATTTTCTGTTTTTGACTTAAATTTGTTTCTTTGCATGGCACTTGCAAGGAACTGACATTTTTAATTCAGTGAAAAAGTGTATGCATGAGAATGGAGGTATTGCAAGTGCTCAAGGATTGTGACTGATAGAGCAAAGGCCATTGTTGGAATGCGAGTTGGCTTTGCTGGACTTCTGAAATAAACTGTGTAAGTTGCCCCATACTTCACTGAATAATACGACAAGAATCACTGGGCTGGATTTTACACAGCCCATCGCAACGGGAACCATGGTGGCCAGACCCACTTAATCATGGGAGAGACCCCATGTCAGTGTCCTGGCAGCAGAAAAACCTCCATTGATTAAGCTGGAGGACAAAAGGGACTGATGTGAAATTCCTGGCTGCCTTCACCCATTATCCCTGAGCCCACCACAATTTAATGGTAGCTCAGGTATTAAATGGAAGCCACAAGGGTCTCTTGCACCCTCCGAAGGTTGCCCAACAAAACCTACCAGTTTTGTCAGCAGCCTCCCTGGGGGAGGGATAGAATACAACATGGGGAAGTGTGAGGTCATGCACTTTGGTAGGAAGAATAGAGGCATAGACTATTTTCTAAATGGGGAGAGAATTCAGAAATCTGGAGTGCAAAGGGACTTGGGAGTCCTAGTCCAGGATTCTCATAAGGTTAACTTGCAGGTTGAGTCGGTAGTTAGGAAGGCAAATGCAATGTTGGTATTTATTTCGAGAGGACTAGAATATAAAAGCAGGGATGTGCTGCTGAGACTTTATAAGGCTCTGGTCAGACTACATTTAGAATATTGTGAGCAATTTTGGGCCCCGTATCTCAGGAAGGATGTGCTGGCCCTGGAGACGGTCCAGAGGAGGTTCATGAGATCGATCCCAGGAATGAAAGGCTTAACATATGAGGAACGTTTGAGGACTCTGAGTCTTTACTCAATGGAGTTTAGAAGGATGAGGGGGGATCTGATTGAAACTGAAAGGCCTGGATAGAGTGGACGTGGGGAAGATGTTTCCATTAGTAGGAGAGACTAGGACCCGAGGGCACAGCCTCAGAATAAAGGGAAGATCTTTTAGAACAGAGATGAGGAGAAATTTCTTTAGCCAGAGAGTGGTGAATCTATGGAATTCATTGCCATAGAAGACTGTGGAGGCCAGGTCATTGAGTGTATTTAAGATCGATATAGATAGGTTCTTGATTGTTAAGGGGATCAAAGGTTACAGGGAGAAGGCGGGAGAATGGGGTTGAGAAACTTATCAGCCATGGTTGAATGGCGGAGCAGACTCGATGGGCCAAATGGCCTAATTTCTGCTCCTATGTCTTATGGTCTTATGGGAGTCTCTTACTATCAGGCATGCTGCGTCCGATTGAGAGACATGGCATGGGCAGGGGGGCGGCCGTTGAAAGCTACCTCACTGCCTTTGCCTCTACACCCCCATCACGCTTTCACTCACTTGTGGTTTGGGGTCCCTCCGCGATCCAGGGCCTCAGGTGACAGCAATAGGAGCTTCCAGCCTCTGACTGGCTGGCAGCTCTCAGCAGGCTGGACTTCTACCACTGAGGACTTCAGTTGTGGAGAAGGCCCTGTAAAAGGCATTTAATTCCATCGGTTTCCCCCCACAGAACTGATGATCTCCTGTGGCCACAGTCCCCGTCAGCTGGACAAAATCCAGGCTGCTTTGTGCAAAGTCAGTGAAGCTAATGCTAATGCTAAGAAGGTGGTGGTTAAAGTTGCTAATTGTTGTATGGTGTTGGGCGTAGTTCCATAGGTCTTATTAAGGTATTTGTAGTCTTAGGTTGTTCAACAGTATTTATTAGCTACTAGAAACTATATACATAGGTACAGCGAAGGTCCAAACTAGGAGCTGTCTCCTTGCTTGCTTCTACACACAGCTTAGTTCAACTCTACACTGGCCCCTAGGTATGGGTCATGTGTTCTTTTACATCATTGTATGGGCAGTACTGTACTCAGTTTCCCATTAACTATTTATGTGCCAGGCCCTTATACTACACTGATCTTATCTGAGGTAGTAACAAATTTTCTCATATCATAAGGCTGTCACTGAACTGGAAGAGAAGATGAATTTCTGTGTGAACTGGCCTTCTTAACAGATCTCACAGCTCATTTAAATGAATTCAGTTTACAACTCCAAACAAAGCAGCAAAGCATATGTATTTTGTACGGGCACCCCTCTCTGGATTTCATAATAAACTGAAGTTACTTAAGGCAACCATTGAACAAACTGAACTTTCACACTTTCCATCTTGCATGGAGCTAGCAGAAGAACATAAAAATTTTCTGTGGGTGAACTTTTCAGCTTATGCTTTGCAGTTAGAAAATATTATTGAGGAATTTACAAATCGGCTCTCCGATTTTGACAGTATGCTGAACAATTTTTCCTATTCAACAATTCTCTCAGTGTTGATATTGAGTATCAACCACCTGCTCTGCAACTAGAACTTGGTGAGCTCCAGGCAGATTTAATATTGAGGACAAAGGCTGAATTCAGAGTGGACTTCTTCAGACTTCTTTCTAAGAACAATTAACCACACCTAGTAGTCTTCACTTTAAATATGTTCAAAATTTGGAAGAAACTACTTGTGTGGAAATACATTCTTCACTTTGTTTTACATAAAATCTTGATTTTGTTTTTGGCTGAGTGACGAGTCGCTTTCTCAACCTCCTTGACTTTTCACTACACAAATAGATGTAGATATATTTGCTCTTGTATATTTGTCCATAGTGTTCACACTAAAGGTATGTACTATCTGTATATATTTTTTTTGGACAGTGCTAATTTAAAAGATCACCATTGTCAGTTTTTAAGGGTTTATTCTTAGCCACCCTCAAAAATTATTTTTGTGTTGATTTTGATATCCCTTGCAAGTTCCTTTTCATATTTTTTTTTGATGTTCTTGCTATCTGTTTTGTCACCCTTTAACTGCTTTTTGTACCTCTTCCAATTCACCAGAATCAGTGCTATTTTTTTGTATTTTTGATGCTTTCTCCTCTGGTTTTATATTGTCCCTTACCTCCTTAGTGAATATGACTGTTTTTTGGCAAGTAGAACTCCAGCCCCTTGAGGGTATAAACTGATTCAGTATCACTTTAAATACTATTGAACACCTCCCACTAATCTGTTATTTTATCCATTAATAGATTTACCCAGTTAACTGTGGCAGTCTCTATCTTATTTTACTGAAGTCAGCCTTACCCAAATGAAGGAACTTAGTAGCTGTTTTGTTTTTCTCCCTTTCAAAAACAACATTAACTCAATCATATTACAGTAGCTATTAGATAAAAGTTCACCACTGTTGGGCTATTAACTAAATCTGGCTCATTACTTATTTCTAAGCCTAATATGGCATTCCCCTTGTTGGTTCTAGGAAATACTGTTGCAGAAAACTATCCCGAACACACTCAAATTCACCACCTTTTTTAAATGAGCACATCACTTATCCCAATCAATATGTATATTAAAATCCCCATTACAACCCCTCTACTTTTACTGTATGTTTGTCTAATTTCTGCAACAATATATTCCGCAACTTCTCAGCTGCTACACAACTCTCACTACAGTCTTAAACCATAGGATTACAAAAGTTTACGTAGGATATCTGGCACTGAAACATTCGCCCCCAACCCATCTTTTCTCACCTAAATCTACTATCATAACTATCTAGTTTCCCCTTAAATGCAGCTGTACTATTTGCTTCAACCACTCCCTGTGGTAGCGAGTTCCACATTCCCACCACTCTTTAGGTGAAGAGGTTTCGGGTGATTATCATATATTGATGGCCTCTATCAATGCAATTCCCCACAAGTGGAAACTCTCTCTATGTCCAGTCTCTCGAAACATTTCATAATTTTAAAGACCTCTGTTAGGTCACCCCTCGGCCTTCTTTTTCTGAGAGAAAAAAGACTCAGTCTGTCAATGTTTTCCTGATACCCACACATTTCTAGTATCATCACTGTAAAACTCCTTTGCACCCTCTCTGATATTTCTATGTCCTTTGTATGATATGGCTTTTTTAGTCCTTTTTTAGTTTATAATTCTGCTCATACAGTAGCTACTGCCTGCTTACCTCTCACAATATTAGGTGCAATTTAATGCAGGCAATGTAAGTCTTGCCTGCTGAATGAGCCAGCAAAAGTCCCACGTTGCCTTCTTTGGATAGGACCTGCCATGTTAAGTGCCAGTCATGCACTTAAGTGGCCAGCTGCAGGCCTTCCCCAGGATCAGGACCCTGGGAGCGGAAACCCTGCCCCTCCGAGAGCTGCTAGCCTTAATTAGAGGCCCAGGAACAGTGTGGGGACCCAGGCCACAGGTGGGTGAGGCCGGTTGGGGTTTCCAGGGAGTTGTTCAGTGGCTAGGCGTGGCAGGGTAGCTCTTAGAGGCCCCCCACCGGGTCCGTAGATCAGGCTCTGAATGACCGTCAATGAGGGACACCCCCCGCCCCCAGGAGACGCAAGCAAACATGATGGGATTAGTTTTCGGGGCTCTCCACCACTGCTGGTTGAATACCTGCGGAGGCAGGATGACGCTCTTAAGTGGGTATTAACTGCCCACATAAGGCCCTCAACTGTAGAGTAATGGATTAATGGTTATGTTAATGAGACCATGATGATAAAATAAGATGTAACTGTGACATCAGAAGTCAGATGATCAAGATGCTCCAAGAGAGCTAGGTGCAGAATAGTCTGTGTCCTGAATACCATATGCTTATTCAGGTCTTTGTAAATAGTTCTGAATAAATTGTTTCAAGTTAAAATATACCGACTATCTCAAGTCTGTTATAGCAGAAGCAAAGCCTCATCAAGGTACGCTAAGACATTATCTACTTAGACTTTCTGAAAGCTCTCAACCAAGTATTGCCCAAGAGGCTTCACCACAAGATCAAAGCCTCTGGTGTTAGTGGCAACAGCTGGATTGAGAACTGGCTGGATGGACATAGGCAGAAAGTTATTGATGGATTTGGAGGAATTTCCAGTGGAGTACCACAGGGATTGACTTTGTGATCATTGTTCCTTACTAATTTTATTAATCATCTAGATGTGTGCACAATCTGAACATTTGCATATGATTCTAAGATTTGTGGGAGCCTTAGGACTGTTGGTGTTGTTACCGACAGGGGAGAGAGGCAAACTGAACTCCTTTATTTTTCTCACTGTCTGTCCATAAGCAGAGATGTTTTAATTTTTGAAATAGGTTGTGGCATGGTTCCCCAAACCGTCTGTTTGTGAAGTCAATTTTAAAGGGATTCGCAGCAAATTGTCTTTAGGGTTAAATCAGAAGTATTGTTTATTCATACATTCAAACAGACGCTTTGATCTTGTGGCGAAGCCTCTTGGACAATACTTGGTCAAAAGCTTTCAGAAAGTCTAAGTGGACAATGTCTTAGCGTACCTTGATGATGCTTTGCTTCTATATGTACACACACAAGCACACAAGAAGGAGATAGGAAAGAAAAGTTTTACAACCAGGAACAAATTAAAACAAAAAAACCCAAAGATATGTATATTAATTCACGTGAATATCAGAGTCCAGAATATCAGTATCCAGTGAGGGTTCCGTCACAAAGGAGTTGAAGTTCAGATGGGTTCAGCTAGCTGAAAGCAAGAGTTACTGAATTTCTTCAAAGTTGGTGATGGCACAGCAAGATGAGGTTGGTACCCAGAGATTTGGTCCACTCTACAGGTGATGGCAAGAATCTTCCAGAGAACCAGCGTCGAGGAGGTTTAGACTTGAGGCAGGCTTTGATGTCAGTCTGGAGTCGGCTTTGGTGTTGACAGGCTAGATGTTTAACAGCAGACTGCCCAGGGAGTCCAGGAATGTAACATTAAAACCTTCCAAAGGCCAGAGGAGCTGAGGTCATGTGGTGTTGCCCACTGATGAGACAGTTTTAGGTTAACAATCAGTTTCTATGTCTCTGGTCAAATCCATTGTTTACTTTAGGAGATAGATGGTGGTTATTAGCACCTGCACAGGTATAATGGCTTTTGATGGCTCTCTCTTTGCTGTAAGTCCAGGCTGGGGAGACAGACCATCTTTGTTTTGTTGATTGTAATAGGTCCACACAATGAGAGGTGTGAGATTCCACAAGAGTGAGGGCTGAGCTTTGTCCTGTAATTACTGTTGGAAGATTCCAGAACTGTAGCCAACTTGCAAATCATGTGACCTGTAGCAGTCATGTTTTTGGTCCAGCAAATCCATTTTTAAATTAGCGGAAAGTAAGGTTCGATTTAAAGGGTTTACGATTTCTTTCATGTCTTATGGACATGACAATGATGTTTAACTGTTTCGGATGGATCTTGGCATGTGGGGAGGGGTTGGGCTTCCGACTGGCAAATGATATATAATTTGGAAAGTGCAGTGTTATGAATGTGGGCAGGGAAAATGTTCAACATTCATTTGTCCTTCAAGGAAAAGCATTAAAGAAGGTGGAGGAAGAAAGAGGTCTGTATATTTTAGCTGTTCTACAGATGGCAAATGTTCTCAAGCTGTTTGGGAATCAGCTAGTAGCAAAGGTAGCAAGATCACGATATCTGAGAATTTGTGGTCCCAACCTGACACAAAGGTGGCAATTACTGATTAAGTGTTCCACTCTTAGTTGAGGTAGAGCGTGGTTCAGTATTTGTATTGTGTCTGCGCAGCCACCTTCAGGATTAGCTCCGCTCACTCCAATAGGGGAAGGAGCTAGAAAAGGTGACCTAAAAATAGGGAGTGGTATTTTCCACTTAAAGGATGCTGCTGTCAATCCAAAAAGACGTTCTGCAACATTGAGCAATGCTGTGCATTCTGTTATTGCTGCGTTGTCTCAGAAGACATTGGGTGTCTTACTGTAGTAAAAGATCTGGCTGGAGGCAAAGATCTTTCCTTAAAAATACTTTTATTTACAGAACTAACTATATACAAGATTACAGAACATCAGGACAGAGCCACAGCTCCTCTCTTAGGTTCTTCTCATTCATCTCTCTCTGAGTTACATCTACATAGTACATCGACATGTATGAAATTTCAGTGCCGGTGCATTGTGAGGTACATGAGTCGTATGTCTCAATGATTGGCTGGTTGAATCAAACAGGATGTTCCTTCAGTTGTTCATTATACAGAGCCCTTGACATTAGGCCCGAGTTCCTCCTCTCCTCAACCTCATGTCAGTTTCAGCTGTGTATAAAGAGGCTTCAGCGAGGAAAGCAGGGTTGCAAAGAATGAGGAGAGCGGAGCTGTAAAGAGTGAGGCTTCAGCGAGGAGAGCGGGGCTGTAAAGAGTGAGGCTTCAGTGAGGAGAGCGGAGCTGTAAAGAGTGAGGCTTCAGTGAGGAGAGCGGAGCTGTAAAGAGTGAGGCTTCAGCAAGGAGAGCGGAGCTGTAAAGAGTGAGGCTTCACTGAGGAGAGCGGGGCTGTAAAGAGTGAGGCTTCAGCAAGGAGAGCGGGGCTGTAAAGAGTGAGGCTTCAGTGAGGAGAGCGGGGCTGTAAAGAGTGAGGCTTCAGTGAGGAGAGCGGAGCTGTAAAGAGTGAGGCTTCAGTGAGGAGAGCGGGGCTGTAAAGAGTGAGGCTTCAGTGAGGAGAGCGGGGCTGTAAAGAGTGAGGCTTCAGTAAGGAGAGCGGGGCTGTAAAGAGTGAGGCTTCAGTGAGGAGAGCGGGGCTGTAAAGAGTGAGGCTTCAGTGAGGAGAGCGGGGCTGTAAAGAGTGAGGCTTCAGCAAGGGGAGTGGGGCTGTAAAGAGTGAGGCTTCAGTGAGGAGAGCGGAGCTGTAAAGAGTGAGGCTTCAGTGAGGAGAGCGGGGCTGTAAAGGGTGAGGCTTCAGTAAGGAGAGCGGGGCTGTAAAGAGTGAGGCTTCAGTGAGGAGAGCGGGGCTGTAAAGAGTGAGGCTTCAGTGAGGAGAGCGGGGCTGTAAAGAGTGAGGCTTCAGCAAGGAGAGCGGAGCTGTAAAGAGTGAGGCTTCAGTGAGGAGAGCAGGGCGTGAGTGATGAGGCAGTCAGGAATCTGAAAACAGTGCAAGAGGAGAGGCAGTCGGGAGTGTGAAAATAGCGTGAGTGGAGAGCCTGAGTGGGTGAGGACCTGGAGACAGTAACCATCATCTAAAAGAGCAGGCAAAAAGAGGGCCCAGAGACAGCAATCACCACCCAGAAGAGTGGGTGAGGACCTGGAGATAGGAATCATCACCTGATGGTTACTGCCTGGAACAGTTCAGCATGGGCCAACAGGGAGATTGTGAGGCCACCACTGTACTTTATGAATCCCAGGGAGAGAGGTCCTGTGGGAAGGAGAAAAGAAGACAGTAGGAGTATGTGTGTCTGTATGACCTAGGCCCACACAGTGGAGCCTGGTCTTCAGTCATCTCCCGCCCCCTTGCCACTGGACTAACACCTTGCTCCGTGAAGCCCATGTGGCAGCTGGTGTGCAATAGCCACCCCATGTTAAAAGAACTCATGCACAGGTATCTTCCACTGCACCACCGCATCCCCCCCCCCAACCCTAAAAATGAAGTTTGGGACCTGGAATGTAAGGGCCTTCATGGACAACCCGAACAGTGACAGACCGGAACGGCGTACTGCTATTGTGGCCCGGGAGCTCAGACATTTCGACATTAACATCAACCCCCGAAGTGAGACCCAGCAGGCAAGGGAAGACCAGCTCAAGGAACAAGGTGGCAGTTACACCTTCTTCTGGAAAGGTAAACCAGTAGAAGATGGCTGCCTCCATGGAATTAGTTTCACCATTAAAAACGAACTAGTTGGCCATCTCAAAGACACCCCTTGTGGGATAAACGAATGCCTCATGACCCTTCGGCTCATCCAATCCTAGAACCAATGCGTTACAGCCCTCAGTGCACACACCCCAACACTGGATGCTACAGATGAGTCCAAAGAGGAACTTTACTCCAGCCTTGAACAATCCCTGGCCCGTACCCCAGTGGGTCATAAGTTGATCCTCTGTGGTGACTTCAGCACCAGAGCTGAGAAGGACACAGACCTCTGGGGATTTGTAATCGGCAGAGAGGGGTTAGCGGTATCCAACACCAACGGTACCCTGCTCCTGACAAAATGCCTTGAACACAGCCTTATCATAACCAACACCTTGTTTCATCAGAGAGACAAGTACAAGGCCTCATGGCAACACCCTCACTCCAAGCACTGGCACCTGCTCGACTACGCCATTTTCCAAGCGAGGGACCGCTTGGAAGGATGTGCCATGACAGGAGCTAATGACTGCTAGACCTAATTTGCCTAATTGCTCTGTCATCAACATCAATGTAGCCCCACTGCAGCAGAAACAATGCCGCAGGAAAATCAAACTGAGGCACTCAAGGACCCTGATAAGAGAGCCCTATTCAGCCAGTGTCTCACTGTGACTCCTGGTGACCTAGAGTGTCCAATGCCCTCAAGGCCTCCATAATCAGCACCTGTGGAGAGACGCTTGGTCACTTGGCCAGGAAGCACCAAGACTGGTTTGATGAGAACGACCAGGATATCCAGGAGCTGATAAGCCGCATATGCAAGGCATTTCTGAACCTGAAATAGCAACCCAACTCTAGAGCAAGAAAACAGCTATACAGATAGCTGAAGACTGGGGTCCAGCAAAAAACCCATGACCTAAAGAACAGCTGGTGGGTGGAAAAGGCACAGGAGATCCAACAGTGAGCTGACAACCATGATGTGCAAGGTTTCTTTAGCACAGTCAAGACCACCTATGGCCCAAGCATCCAAGGTCCCACTCCACTGCTGGTCAAGAACGGAGAGGTGCTCATCAAGGACAGAGAGAGTCAGCAGCCACGGGAAGGAGCACTTTGAAGATCTTCTTAACAGAGACTCTGTCTTCAACGTGAGTGTCCTCAACTCCATCTTGTAGCATGCTACCCACCACCATCTCAGCACAACCTCAACCCAATTCCACAGCTAAAGAGCAACAAGGCATCAGGAGTAGATGGAGTCCCTACCGAAGCATAAAGCATGGCAGAGAAGGACTACTGGCATGAATACATGGCCTCATCTCCCTTATCTGGAAGGAGGAGAGCATGCCAGGAGATCTCAGATGCCGTAATCGTGACCATCTTCAAGAAAGGTGACAAGTCCGACTGCGATAACTATAGAGCAATTTCTCTGCTGTCGGCCACAGCTATGGTCATTGCAAGGATCTTCCTCAATCGCCTTCTCCCTGCGGCTGAATGGATTCTTCCCAGAGTTGCAATGTGGATTCCGCCCACTAAGGGACACAACAGACATGATCTTCACCAAATGGCAACTGCAAGAGAAATGCAGGGAACAGCATCAACCCTTGTACATGGCCTTTGACACTGTCAACCGCCAAGGATTATAGAGAATCCTTCTGTTATGGCTGCTCCCAAAGGTTTGTTACCATGCCTGCTCCATGATGACATGCAAGTCATGATCCTGACCAAAGGATCCACCACAGACCCATTCCACGTTCAGACCGGGGTCAAGCAAGGCTGTGTCATTGCACTGACACATTTCTCGATCTTCCTTGCCGCAATGCTCCATCTCACCCTCAGCAAGCTCCCTGGAGTGGAGCTAAACTACAGAACAAGCGGGAACCTGTTCAACCTCTGCCGCCTGCAAGGGAGATCCAAGGTCGTCCCATCCTCTATCACTGAACTACAGTGTGCAGATGATGCTTGCGTCTGCGCACATTCGGAGGCTGAGCTCCAAGCCATCATCAACACTTTCACCAAGGGGTAAGACAGCATGGGCCTTACACTGAACATCTGTAAGGCAAGGGTCCACTACCAGCCTGCCCCCTCCACACTGCACTGCCCCCCGGTTATCAAAATCCATGACGAGGCCTTGGGCAACATGGACCACTTTCCATACCTTGGAAGCCTACTGTCAACAAGGGCAGATATCAATAACAAGGTTCAACACCACCTTCAGTGTGCCAACGCAGCTTTCGGCCATCTTAGGAAGAGAGTGTTTGAAGACCAGTACCTCAAACCTGGCACCAAGCTCATGGTCTACATGGCTCAGAGGCGTGGACTATGTACAGCAGGCACCTCAAAACTCTGGAGAAGTACCACCAGAGCTGCCTCTGCAAGATCCTACAAATCCATTGGCAGGATAGGCACACCAACGTCAGTGCTCTCACTCTGGCCAACATCCCTAGCATCGAAGCACTGACCATGCTCCGCTGGGCAGACCACATCGTTCTCATGTCTGATATGAGACTCCTGAAATAAGCGCTCTACTCTGAGCTTTGACATGGCAAGTGAGGCCAAGGAAGGCAGAAGAAATGCTTAAGGACACCCTCAAAGCCTCCTTGAAAAAATGCAACACCCCTGGCCCAAGACTGACCGAAGTGCAGGTAAAGCATCTGGGAAGGAGCAGAACTTGAGTCTCATTGCCAAGGGATAGCTGAAGCCAAGCATTGACAGTGAAAGGAGTGTGTGGCAACCTGGGCACCCCACCACCTGTTCCCCCATCACCATCTTCCACACCTGTGACAGAGTCTGTTGGTCATGTATTGGGCTCTTCATTCATCTGAGAACTCATTTTTAGTATGGAAGCAAGTCATCCTCGACCCCGGAGGACTGTCTAAAAAGAATAAACAGAATACAGACCATACTCAACCAGCCCGCTATTGCAAAACCAAACACAAAACATCTACTGTTAAGTGTGATTCAGTGATTGGACAGCATTTGCTGAACAATCCTGAGTGTGCTAATAGCTACACTAAGAACCAATTTAAGATAATCAGTCAAGTTCATAACGTGGCTCATTTATGCTTACTAGAAGTTGCATACGTTCATACACAGGGACCCATTCTCTGGAATATGTGCTTGCATCCTTTATGAATTACTCAGGAGCTCTGGGAGCCTATAATTCCCCATTGCTATCTCCATAGCAACGCTTTGGCCAATCAGAGTTCACTTGACAACCAGTCAGCACCCTTTTCTCCTGTTACATAAATTCTTGTGATCGTTTGAAATTTGGCATTCTTGCGTTTGTCCTGAAGAGTGCAAGATGAAAACTACGGCAACGTCTCTCTTTTCAGTTTGTGCTACCAAACGATTGGTTAAGAAGAGATTTAACAGAGATATTCAAAACTATGAGGAGTCTGAACAGAGTAAATAGGGAGACACTGTTCTCATTGGTGGAAGGAACCAGAACCTGAGGGCACAGATTCAAGGTAATTGGCAAAAGAAGCAAACGTGACATGAGGAAAAACTTTATCATACAGCGAGTGGTCAGGATCTAGAATGCATTGCCTGAGAGTGTGGTGGAGGCAGGTTCAATCGAGGCTTTCCAGGGGATTGTATTATTATTTGAAAAGGAAGAATATATAGGGCTACAGGGAGAAGGCAGAGGATTGGCTCTAGGTGAATTGGTCCTTTAGAGAGCCAGCACATTTGATCGGCTGAGTGGCCTTCTGTGGTGTACCCTATGATTTTACATTTGGTCAAATGCTGTCTTGATGTCAAGGGTGGTCACTCTCACCTCTGGACTCCAGCTCTTTGTCCATGCTTGAACTAAGACCTTAATGAAGTCTGGAACTAAATGGTTCTGATAGAACTCAAATTGAACATTGGTGAGCAGATTTTTGCTAAGTGTTACTTTATAACACTGTCAACAACACCTTCCATCACTTTGCTGATGATTGAAAGTGCTGATTGGCAGTAATTCACCAGATTTGATTTGTCCTGTTTTTTATGGACAAGGCATGCCTGGGCAATTTTTCACATTGTTGGAAAAATGCCAATGTTGTAGCTGTGCTTGAACAGCTTGGTTAAGGTGCTGTTGAAGAGTCAAATGGACTCGAAATGTTAACTATGTTCCTCTCCGCAGATGCTGTCAGACCTGATGAGTTTTTCTAGGTATTTTTATTTTTGTTTAGGGTGCAGCTAGTTCTAGAGCAAGGTCTTCAGTACTACAGCTGGGATGTTGTTAGAGGCCGTAGCCTTTGCTGTATCCAGTGTGCTTGACTGTTTCTTGATATCACATGGAGTGAATTGAATTGGCTGGAGCCTGGCGTCACTGATCTGGGGGTCTCAGGAGCAGGCAGAGGTGAATCAACTTTGATAAGGCAGAGGTAGATAGATTCTTGACTAACAAGAGAGTCAAAAGTTATTGGGGTTGGAAGAATGTGGAGTTGAGGCCACAATTAGATCAGCCATGATCTTATTGAATGGCAGAGCAGGCTCGAGGAGCTGGATGGCCTATTCCAGCTCCAAATTTTTATGTTCATAAGACGGTTACAAACTCCTAATTTTGCCTTTTGCACTGATAGTTGGTCTCCTCCATCATTGAGGAGCCTCTCATCCTGTTAGTTGTTTAATTGTGCACCACCATGCATGACTGGATGTGAAGAACATTGATCTGATTTGTTGATTGTGGGTGGGATCACTTAGCTCCATCTATTGCATGCTGCTTCTGCTGCTTAGCACGCTTGTAGTCCTCTAGCTTCACCAGGTTGGCATCTCACTCTTAGGTTTGTTTGATGCTGCTCCAGGCAGTGGAGTAGCGGGAAATTTTGAGGTGCAGGAGTTCTAAGAAAATATGTTGGCCATAATATATAAATAAATAAAAACAAAAAACTGCGGCTGCTGGAAATCCAAAACAAAAACAGAATTACCTGGAAAAACTCAGCAGGTCTGGCAGCATTGGCAGAGAAGAAAAGAGTTGACGTTTCGGGTCCTCATGATCCTTCAACAGATTCTGTTGAAGGGTCATGAGGACTTGAAACGTCAACTCTTTTCTTCGCCGCCGATGGTGTCAGACCTGCTGAGTTTTTCCAGGTAATTCTGAATATGTTGGCCATATCATTTCTAAATCTACTATTATGTTGTTTTCCTATGTATTAAACATTTGACTCCCCAAAAAGCAGTAAAGTCTGCTTTTTAAGTGAAAGATATTAGTGCTGGTAGGCGGTAGGCATTTTATTTTGAACTGTGTGGTATTTTCAATTAGTCTTTAGTGTAGCTAGAACTTCATTATGCAGCATTTCACAGGTTGAGTATCCATCATCCAAAATCCTTGGGGCCGATCGTGTTTTGGATTTCAGATAATTTCGGTTTTTGGATGCTGCATTTGGACTAGCCACTTACATTAGCCTACTAGAAAAGTAAGATATTTCACTGACTAATAAATGCAGGGTACCTGCAATAAGTTCCTACCCATGTCATCATCTTCGATTCTCCTTGTAGGAGAGAGTTCAGAGTGTCGTACTCTGTTAGGAGGCATTCTCGAATAATTCTTCCAGCTTCATCTGCCTCATCGACATTGGTTTTTGTTTCATAAGTTTGTCATTTATTTTATAGACCTTATTTCTTGCTCATAAATGTGCGTTCCCTGAGTACATCTATCAACCAGTCACACATCTTAATAATACTGTCTATGGGCACTTTCTCTACTGGTTTCACTATGTCGTCCTCATTATCACTGTTCGTATTATTTACGTTTCATGATCCAAAAATTGCCTTGGTCCATCGGCTGAATTAATGATGTTACATTGGGGGGACAAACAGCAAAGACAATATTCTTCACCAACAGTTTGACATGGGTATGTGCTTAACAATTGTCCAGAAGCGACATGATTTTACAGTGTTCTTCAAGTCCAACTGTCTGACAATGTGCAGTTACCTTTAGTCCAAAGTGGTTGTGAAACCAATCAGAAAATATGTCCCTGGTTACCCCATGTTCTCTTATTGGTATAATAGTGAACAGGTAATGACTGAATACCCTTGAAGCTCCTAGGACATTTGCTCTTCCTGATTACAGCCAATTTACATTTGTGTGTGCCAGCCGCATTGGCAAAACCAAGCACAGTCAACCTATCCTTAGCATCCTTAACACTCATTGGTGCACTCTCCTCAGCTGTTGCTAGCGTTTTCCTAGGGGCCAGAACGAACTCGATTCATCAGCACTGTAAATTTGTTCAGGTGAAAGGTTTTCATCTGAAATTAGCAGTGGTCTCATGGTCTGCAGATGCCTTATCACCACAAACTTTCAAAAACTTGACGTTTTGACGCTTCTTGAATTTCTGCAATCAGTGCTTCACAATAATTTCCGTAATGGGTTTGGTTTCACACTTGTGTTAGAGGGAGAGGCTGGTCTTCTCCTTGAGTCTTCTGCCGATAGGTGACACCGCAGCCAGGTTGTGACATATGGTGTTGGATTCCAATGCGTCAGGAGGGAGTGTCCGTGTAGTCTGACAAACATGAGTGCTGATACCTGGCTTATGAGTATCTTTGAGCACGTTGGTATTATAATTAAGTTCATTTGATTGAATCTTCGCTCACATTCTGCTGTGCTGCTTGGAATTACTTGTGTGCAATTTAGTAATGGTCATAAATCCTGGGGAATGCATTGTCTAACTTCCTCCACATAATCTCTGAATAATTTGATTATAGAAGTAGATGACAATTTAAACCGCTTGCAGAGAGAAGCTATTGCCGATTCTCTGTAACCTGGTGGCATTTTAGCTGGCCAATAATCTTTGGCAAGAACACGCAATGGGTTGATCAGAGACGCATAACTGGATTGGGCTGCAGAGGCTCAATGAGAGCCTTTGAATGGCATGGCTGTGAACATTTGATTTTCTAAATTATTAAAAAGACTGGTAAGAAACTGTTGATAGTTGATGCTGATAATCTTACTGTTGCTCCCTAACAAGACCATTCCAAACTTTCCCTGTGTGACTGCAACTTTGACCTCAAAAGGTTTTGTGCCAGGTTGCTCTTTCAGGCCATGCAAAAATCAAATGCTGTGAAGGACCAGTTTGTCTGCATACACAATCATTGTAGTGCGTTTCTGCGAACACTCTGAGAACATGCCGAGTTCATACATCAGAGCTAAGTCTAAGAGAAACTGTTGACAAAATTCTCTTTAACAGACCCTCAGACAGGTTTTCCTGTCAGATGCAGACATTGTTTCATCTTCAATTACCAGTTCAAAATGAGTGCATAATGCTTCATAGTTGCATCACACATCTGACGCTGTTTGAAATGAGCTTGCTACCCATCTGGCGCTTAAAATGTGGCCCGTTTTGGAAATTTGTTGTTCTCATTCAGCAGTGCAATTGCCAGTTGCCTCCGATTGAGAGGTGATTTATTATACACTGTGTATAATTTGTCCATGAAGGAATGGAAATGATTCATTCCATTAATTTCTGTCACCGAATCGCCAACTGCAAGTTCTAATCTATAGTTAGGCAAATAATAATGCCTGGATATTGCTCCATAAGTCGGTGAGCTACACCTGATTTGGTCATCAGCATAACACTAGCTCCATCACTAGCAAACGCTTACAAGATGCTGCTTCAGGTAGGAGTCATTAAAACCATGATTAGCAAGAAACTCAAGAAGATATTTAACTATTGTTATCAGCTTTTTGATCTGGAAGTTCAATCAGATCTAAAAGCATGAAGTGTGGATCATCCTTCTTATCACTCTCATTTCAGGTAAAATACAAGAGCAGTTTTGCAATTTAGGGATGTAGATTCATCAATAAGAATGAGAATTTTGCCTTTGATTACTTAGATATGCTGGCAAATTTTCTGCCTCATCTGGGTAGCTATGTGGTCAATCATTTTTGCAGCACTGTAGCAGGAATGCAACCCAATTCCCATGTCAACAACGCTAAATTCACTTTGAAGTTCCAGCAAGCCAAAGTGGTCAGAGTAAGGTGTGTTGTTTTAAGCCAGGTAGTAAGCAGAGTGGAAAATGGCTCAAGTTGCCATTAGATGAGACGTGTTCAGGTTGTCACACATTTTTCTTCCTCTGCTTTTACAGCAACATGTTGCACAGTAATGTGAGCTTTTGACAGTTTGTATTCTACAATTTTTTTTCTGAGAGATTTTAAATGTGCAGTCAGGCTGGATCCATTGTATGTCACTTGATACAAATGCCATTCATTTGAAAGTCTTAATCCCTTGGACGTGAAAAGTGATAAGCTACTAAAATTTGCGCATACTTTACACCCAAGTTTTTAATTCTTATAGTCTAACCAAGGGTATGTCTCTTTTCTCCTCTTCCACATTTCCTTTGTCCACAATTTTGACTCTGAGGCAGCTGCAGCACTGGAGCTGTCCTCTTCATCATCATTCAGTGTGACTTGAATGTTCTTTACTTTCTTCACTTTCTCTACGAAAGGAGGCTATGCTTTTTTGTTTCATGGTCATTGTGTTGCTAGCAGCAGGTTTTGAAGGCTTGTTTGTTTTTTCCCCCAATTACACAATTAGCAGCCTCTTGGTTTTGGAGATTTTAGAAATTTTCCTGTTTCCTTTGGGCCGCTGTTAGCAATTCTGGCTGAGGCCTTTCTCGCTTCAGGGGCTGACAGTGAGCACTGTGTAGGCCCGTGGATTTTAGGCTGTTTTAATTTATAAGCTGTTAACCTGTCACTTTGAGACGTCGGGAGCCAGGCGTTGGGGAAAAAAGACAAAATATGTAGATGTTAAACAGGTGATGACTGGCACGCAATGCGGTGGCACCAGAAATGGACAATAGTTTTGGCATGTTATTCACTTCTAGGGTTTCAATGTCACCTTCTGTGATTACTCTGAATCTCCATGTACACTCAAGCTTCACCTACCAAACACACTTTCAGATCTTCAGCCAAGGCAAGCAGAACAACACTGCTCCAAAAGCCCACGGTAAGGAGTCACCGACCTTCGGCTGCCTCTTTGGATCTTTGCAGCTTCTTTCAAGACCACTTTGCTTCAAGTCTGCTCCCTTTGAAGCTCCTTATTTAACTTGGAGCTTTCTTTAATTTTACTTCTGGAAGTTTTAGGGCCTTTCTCCTGTCCCCCTTGCTGTGCCCTGCTCAATGGACCACCTCCTCTATAATGGTGCTCCTGCTCAGATCACCTGACCTGTACTTTCGTGGTATTTGGGCCTTTAAGCCCTTTTCTTCTGTGCATGTGCGCAGGGCCAGTTCCTGGCCAGAACATGCGCAAAGTAGTTGAGAGCGGCCGCAGCCTGCTGGGAAGTTCTATGGCAGTAGCAGCAGGTTCCTCGGGCTTGGGGGCAGTCAGGACTGTTTGGGGGGAGCTGGGGCTGTTCAAGGGGAGTTGGGGCTGTTCAGGGAGGGTCAGGGCTGCTCAGGGGGAGTCGGGGCTCTTTTGAGGGAGTTGGCCAGTCAGGGCTGTTTGGAAGGAGTCGGGGCTGTTGCTGGTTGGAGGAGGCACTGGAGCGGTGCTCTGGTGCATTCCAGCAGCACTACACACCTGGCTTCAGGCATGTTCACCTACATTCCACATTGAACCACGGTTGGTCTTTTGGCTTGACGGTAATGGAGGAGTGAGGGATATTCTAGGCCATGAGATTACAGAATTGTAGTGGAATACAATTCTAATGCTGTTGTTAACCCACAAAGCTTTATGGATTCCCAGTTTTCAGCAGTATCTATTCCATTTAGCAAGATGGGAGTGTCACACAACATGATGGAAGGTGTCCTCAGTGTGAAGTTGGGACTTTGTCTCAGAACGGCTGTGCTGTGGTCACTCCTACCAATACTATCATGGGCAGATGCACCTGTGATAGGTAGATTGGTGAGGACAATTTCAAGTATGTTCTTCCCTCTTGTTGCTTTTCTCACCACATGCTGTAGGCCAAATCTGGTTGATATGTCCTCCAGGACCCAAAATGATCAGGCAGCTATCAAGCCAGACTTGGTGATGGACATTGAAATCCCCCACTCATTGTACATTTTGTGCCCTTGCCACCCTCAATGTGTCTTCCAAGTGGTGTTCAAAATGGAGAAGTACTGACGGAGGGCAGTAGGTGGTAATCAGCAGAGCTTTGTCTATATTTGACCTGATATCATGAGACTTTATGGCGTTCGGAGTCAATGTTGAGGATTCTCAGGGCCTCTCCCTCCCAATTGTATATCACTGTGCTGCCACCTCTAGTGGTTCTATCCTGTCAGCAACGGAGGAATCTGAGTCTTTGGCTGTATGATTTGGTGACTATGACTACATCAGGCTGTTGCTTGACTAATCTGTGGGACAGCTCTCCCAAGTTTGGCACAAGTCCCCAGATATTAATGAGGAGGACTTTGCAGGGTGTGCTTTTGTCATTTCCAATGCCTAAGTTGATGTCTTGTGTGTTTGGTTTTATTCAGCTATCCCAGAGCAGCTTGACGCAATCTTGATAGACCATTTGAAAGACTAGCTGAGTCAACATTGCTGTGGGTCTGGAGTTACTTGTAGACCAGACCAGGTAAGGACAGCAGATTTCCTTCCCTAAAAGAAATTAGTGAACCAGATGGGTTTTTATAACATTCTGGTAGCTTCATTACTGACACTAGCTTTTTATTTCAGATTAATTTAATTAACTGAATTTAAATTCCTCCAGTTGCCATTTGGGATTTGATCTCTGCAGCATTAGTCCAGGCCTCTGGATTACTAGCCCACGTTAGATAACATTACCATTATGCTACCATTCTGTTAACATAGCATTTTCAGGAGGCCATGCAGCAACATCAGTTGTTGTGAGACCTGGAGGAGAGAGGGTGACTTAAAGCCAGACATGTTATGGGTCAGCTCATAGCTCAACAATTTTGCTTAGCTTCACAAACCCAACATCGAAAAACGAGCAGTCAGTTTATGCACATGACATCCCACATTAGGGATGGGCAATAAATGCTGGTCTAGCCAGCAACACCCACATCTAATGCACAAATAAATAAACATGGAGCAAATATGATAACTGAATAGATAATATGTTGTGCTAGAGTTGGTTGAAGGATGAATGGATGAATACTGGAGCAGCTTCTTGTTCTTCAAAACAGAAGGAGGCAGCTGAGAGACAGCACTTCTGACAATGCAGCACACCCTCAGTGCTGCACTTAAGTGGCAGCCTAAATTATGCACACAAGTCCTGGTGTGGAGCTTGAACCCACAACATTATTGATTTAGAGATGACAGCCCTACCAACAAACTGCTACTATCAAGAAAGCCAAGATATGAGTGTTAATTTTAACAACGGATCAATTACCACACTTTGAAAACTGACAGAAGACGACTATGGCCTGAATTTCATGCTTGAGGTGTGTGCCTAGTTGGCTGGAGCGGAAGCGGATGTGGAATCCACTCCTGGCCGCGGTAGCATTGCAAACACGATTTCACACTGGATGGCTAATTAAGGTCTGTCCAGCGTGAAACATACCCTCTCATGGTTAGGAAGGGTCAGGCGGGGCTGGAACCTGTCAGGCGCCGGGTCCAATGGCGACCTGGCAGGTGCTTTAAAACCAGCAGAGGCTGCTCCCTGAAGGCTACAAGGGGAGAATCTTTGGAGTCTGTCCAGGAGACTAGAATTATGGCCTTACCAGTGGCAGAAAACATCAGGCAGGAGGGCATGTCGGGTGGGCACTTGGACCCGTTTCTCGGATGAGTGTCTCGTTGTCCTTGTGGAGGAGTTCGGTGTAAAGCAGGTCACACTAATATCCAGGGATGGCAGGAGGCCACGCACCTGACCAAAAAAGCCAAGGAGGTGGCAGCTGAGGTTAGCAGCCACGACATTGTATGGTGCACATGGGTGCAGTGCCGCAAAAGGTTCACTGATCTGCTGCACTCAGCAAGGGTGAGTATCTAGTTGGCATGGATCAGTGTGGATGGCTGGCCATCCCCCGGTGGAGCTCAGGGATGTTAGAGTCTTGAGTGCCAACTATCACTGACACTGAAGCTGTCCAAGGGGGTGAGCCCTAGCTGCTTGGCCTGAGTGCCTTGCGGGTCAAGGGCCATGACTCATGTGTGCTCTGCAAGGTGTTCCTTAGGTAGGGTTGGCCAGACTGCAATGGCGTGGAGAGTGGACTAATCAATGCTCCTCTGTCCTATCAGGAGAAGAAAAGCCATAATACAATCAAGAGGTCAAGGAGAGGCAAAGGCCCCCCAAACCCTCTCATTGTGATGAGATACAAGATAGATGCCTTGGAGCTGGAGTGCCGCCACCCACCTCATTCAGCTGTCGTGGAGAGGCATGGGTCTCTGATGAAGGTAAAGATGCAGTGCACAGAGGTGAGAGTGTTAGATTGTGCAAACATTCTTGTGTAGTCTCATCATTAATGGGAGCCTCAAACCTGGAGTACCCATTGATCATTGAAAGGCGATGGCATTATGAAGCACATTTCCGTCGTCTCAACAGGGCACCTGGCATGCACAGTGATAGTGTGATGACTTAAACTAATGACATGTCATTGTTCTCCTCTAGAATTGCCAGCTTGCACTCGAAAGCAGGACCCCGAAGAGCCACCCTTGGTGCCAAAGGACCACTGGGCTTTAGATGCAACTGCGTCACACCTTCTCTTTGAACCAGGCACCAGCGCAGATACCAGCACTTCAGTAGGCATTAGATCATTGGCTAGAATGTCAGTGCACAGTGGTGAGGGCACTTCACACTCGCTTGAGGAGCAGGTGGAGACAGAGTGCCCAGGGTAGCAGCAGTCGGAAGACTGCTGGAGACCAGGACGATGTGAACCAAAAGCAGATGATGAGCCTCTGGAGTTGTCCATTAGGCAGCAGATGCTGGATGTCCAACAGGATGTGCAGGAGGATCTGGCGGAGATCCTGAGGGTATGCGTGCCATGGTCTCTGTTGTGGAAGATTCCACGCAGAGCATGAACATTGTGTTGACCCTCATCACTGAGCACACTGCCTCCTCCATTGATAGAGTGGTGACTCTCAAGGAGCAGCAACTCCAGGGGCAGAATCAGGGTTTCCTGGAGTTGCGCTCCGACCTGCAAGCCCTCACACAGGCACTGACCTCAGGGGATCAGTGTCGCTGTGTGAGATGGATGAGGCACCCAGTTTCCCAGCTAGGTGCCCGACCATCAATGGCGAGCAGGGAGATCCAGAACAACGTCACATTGGCACATGAGCCTGTTGACTCTGCGGGCTCTTCTCAAGGCGGTTTGGATGACGGCTGCAGCTCCTCCTCCCCTCTGCCAGTGACCGTGGCATCTGACGTGGCTGCGATGACTGGAGAGATGCCCTCCATGGCTCTGGCTGCTTCCTCCTAGGCAGGGCCAGCACAGGCTTCACTGGCCAGAGGATGACCGCCAAGGTCATCAAAACAGGACAGCACAGTCAGCAGGCTGCCTCCAATGCCGCTGCCAGCAAGGGATTGCGGGGGGCAACCATGCGCAACCATAAGTTTAAGGCACCATGGGCACAAGAGGGACTGTTCGCGGGTGATCTTCTGTTTTCCCATGTTTTGTTAATATGTTTACTGGTGTGACCATTAACACCACATGTTATGTTCATTTGATGGAAGTGCTAACATGATAGAAATTTTGCTTTTGTCTTAATAGCCTGAGTATACTTCAACTTGTTTTGTAGGTGCAGGGTACACCAGTATTTAATGCTGGACATTAGTGGCTCTAAACCTTATTGTACTGAGTGGACTTTAGGTTCAAAAAAGGGTCATTTCAAACATCCGGGATGGAGGTGGCACCCTTAGCAAGAGGTGGAAGCAGATCTTTGGCAGCCTAGCTGAAGGAGCATTGAATCAAGGCGCTCCTGCCTCCCTGAAGGATCCAGAGGTCTACATCCATGTCCTCACCATGCTCTTCTCCTTAGGATGGACAGGCAAAGAGGAAAAGGAGGTGGCGTGGCATTGTTAGTTAAGGATAAAATCAGTGCGATAGTGAGAGAGGATATTGGTTCAGAAAATCTAGATGTAGAATCAGTCTGGGTGGAGCTAAGAAGCAACAACGGGTGGAAAACATTAGTGAGAGTTGTCTATAGGCCTCCAAACACTGGTGATAAGGTAGGGAACGGCATTAAACAGGAAATTAGAGATGCATGTAACAAGGGTGCTACAGTAATCATGGGTGACTTTAATCTATATATAGATTGGGCTAATCTATATATAGATTGGGCAAACCCAATTGGCAATAATACTGTGGTGAATGAATTCCTGAAGTGTGTATGAGATGGCTTTTTAGACCTGTATGTTGAGGGACCGACTAGGGAACAGGCTATCCTAGATTTGGTACTGTTCAATGAGAAGGGTTTAATTAATAATCTTGTTATGCAAGGTCCTTTAGGGAACAGTGACCATAATATGATAGAATTCTTCATTAGGATGGAAAGTGAAGCAGTCCGATCTGAAACTAGGGTCCTAAATCTTAAAGGAAACTATGAAGGTATGAGGCGTGGGTTGGCTAAGACAAATTGGGGAACTTCATTAAAAAGGCATGACAGTGGATAGACAATGAGTAATATTTAAGGAACGAATGTATGCAATGCAACAGTTATATATTCCTTTCTGGTGCAAAGACACAACAGAAAAAGTGGCCCAACCATGCCTAACAAAAGAAATTAAGGATAGATCCAAAGAAGAGTCATATAAAGTTGCAAGAAAAGGCAGTAAGTCTGACGATTGGGAACAGTTTAGAATTCAGCAAAGGAGGACCAAGAGATTGATTAAGAGGGAAAGAATAGAGTATGAGAGTAACCTTGCAAGGAACATAAAGGCAGACTGTAAAAGCTTCTCTAAGTATATAAAAAGAAAAAGATTAGTGAAGATAAATGTAGGTCCCTTACGGTCTGAAATGGGAGAATTTATAATAGAAAAAAATGAAATGGCAGAGCAACTAAACAACTATTTTAGTTCTATCTTCATGGAGGGAGACACAAATAACTTCCCTGAAATAATAGGGAACCAAGGGTCTGGTGAGAAGGAGCAATTGGAAGAAATTAGTATTACTTAAACAATAGTGCAAGAGAAACTAATGGAACTGAAAGCCGATAGATCCCCAGGGCCCGATAATCTACATCCCAGGGTTCTAGAGGAGGTGGCCATGGAAATAGTGGATGCGTTGGTTGTCATCTTTCAAAATTCTGTAGATTCTGGAACAGCCCTGGCAGATTTGAGGGTGGCAAATGTAATCCCACTATTTAACAAAAGGAGGGAGGGAGAAAACAGTAAATTACAGACTGTTTAGCCTAACCTCAGTAGGAGGGAAAATGCTAGAGTCTATTATAAAGGATGTGATAACAGGACACTTAGAAAATATTAACAGGATTAGACAAAGTCAATATGGATTTATGAAAGAGAAATCATGTTTGACCAACAACTGGAGTTCTTTGAGGACCTAGCTAGCAGAATAGATAAGGGACAACCAGTGGATGTGGTGTATTTGGGTTTTCAGGAAGCTTTTGATAAAGTCCCATATAAGAGGTTAGTGTGTAAAATTAAAGCACATGGGATTGGGGGTAATATATTGGCATGGATTGAGAATTGGTTAGCAGGCAGGAAACAGAATGTAGGAATAAATGGGTCTTTTTCGGAGTGACAGGCACTAGGAGGGTACTGCAGGGATCAGCGCTTGGGCTCCAGCTATTCAAAATATATATCAATGATTTGGATGAGGGAGCCAAATGTAATATTTTCAAGTGTGCTGATGACACAAAACTCAATGGGAATATGAAAAATGAGGAAGGCGTTAAGAGGCTTCAAGATGATTTAGACAGGTTGAGTGAGTGGGCAAATACATGGCAGATGCAGTCTAACATGGATAAGTGTGAAATTGTCCACTTCGGTAGGAAAACAAGAATGGCAGAGTATTACTTAAATGGTGATAGATTGGGAAATGTTGATGCACAAAGGGACCTGGTTGTCCTTGTACACCAATCACTGAAAGCGAGAATGCAGGTGCAGCAAGCAGTTAAGAAGAAAAATGGTATGTTGGCCTTCACTGCAAGAGAACTAGAGTACAGGAGCAAGGATGTCTTACTGCAGCTGTACAGGGCCTTGGTGAGACCACACCTGGAGTATTGTGTGCACTTTTGGTCTCCTTACCTAAGAAAGGATATACTTGCCATAGAGGGAGTGCAGCAAAGGTCCATCAGACTGATTCCTGGAGTGGCAGAATGGACCGACTAGGCCTGTATTCACTGGAGTTTAGAAAAACGAGAGGAGATCTCATTGAAACATATAAAATTCTGACAGGGATGGACAGGGAGGATGGGTGCAGGGAGGATATTTCCTCTGGCTAGGGAGTCCAGAACAAGGGGTCACAGTCTCAGGATAAGGGATAGACCATTGAGGACTGATAGAAGGGGAAACGTCTTCACTCAGAGGGTGGTGAACCTATGGCATTCTCTACCACAGAAGGCTGTGGAGGTCAAGTCACTGAATATATTTAAGGAAATAGATTACTGGATTCTAAAGGTGTCAAGGGATATGGGGAGAGCGCAGGAGTACGGCATTGAAATAGAGAATCAGCCATGATCACAATGAATGGCGGAGCAGGCTAGAGGGGCCTAATGACCTACTCCTGCTCCTATTTTCAATGTTTTCTCACTGGGCTCCTCTTCTGACTCACCACTGGATTCATCATCTGTGGCCTGTGGAGCTGCCTCAAGATCCTCTTCCTCCAATGGGTCCCCCCCTTCCAGAGCCAGATCGTGGAGAGCACAGCCTGCAACCACCATCAGTGACAACCATTCTGGAAGGTATTGTGGTGCTCCTCCTGAATGGTCCAGGCATTGGAAGCGCATCTTCAGAGGACATATTCTTGTCTCTATCACTGCCCTTGTGGAGGCATGACTCCTATTATAACACTGCTCTGCTTCTGTTCTTGGGTGGCAGAGAAGCATCAGAAGCCACCTTTTCAATGGATTGCCCTTGTCGCCCAGTAGCCATCCATCCAGTTAGGCTGGAGACTGAATTGCCTCGGCACCTGGGAGTGTTTGAAGATTTAAGTGTCATTGGAGGTGTCAGGGTACCTTGTACAGACTTGCAGTATTTGCTTCTTGTGGTCACAAACTATCCGGATGTTCATCAAGTGGAATTTCCTCCTGTTGACAAAGGCATCCTGCTGACCTGCTGGCGCATTGATGACCACATGTGTGCAGTCAATTGCACCCTGGATGATGGGTAACCCAGCAATCGCTGCAAACACTCTGGCTCGCTGAGCCTGGCTGGCCTCTTCTGTATGGAAATGAATAAATGTCATCACCCGCCTGAACAGAGTATCAGTCACCAGCTTGCTGCAACTGTGAACAGCTGACTGGGACACTCCACAAAGATCCCCCACTGACCCCTGGAAAGGGCTGGAGGCATAGAGGTTGAGGGCCTCTGTGACCTTCAGAGCCATCGGCATAAGGTGTCCACCCGCACAGTTGGAGGTGATCTCAGGCCCAATCATCACTGTCTCCTTAGAGAGATGGAGCCTCCTTTGGCAGAACACCTCAGACAAATTGAGGTAGCTGCATTGCTGCCTGTAAACCCTGGCAGCAGTCTTCTGTGGCCCCTTCCGCCTTGGAATACCTGCTTTTGGCTTTTTAATGGCCTTAAGTGGCATTTTAATTGTCGGTGGGCACGGCTCTGATACCCTCGCGCACCTGCTGACCTGAGATTGCTCACATGAGGGCTGACATCGGGATGCTCGCCCGAATTCATCCCGTGCTATTTCATATCCATTTGAGTTGGGCACGTGTCCGCCAGCGAGATCTAAAAATCTGGCCTCTGGGTAGAATTTGACGTAAGTGATGGGGGTCACATCGGCTGGCGCTCCAGACAGCAAGAGCCCAGTGTCACCGCTTTTCGGGAAAGCCCACTGCATCACTGGGCAATGGTGAGCCTCTAAGGTCTTCAGGGGCAGAAAGCCTGCCCTCCGAGAGCTGCTGGCCAATCAGAGGCCGACAACTTTTCATTGGTCGACAGCGCCACCTGGGAGGTGGTGGCTGCTGCTGGCAATGTGCCCACCTGAAGCTCAGGGTTTCTGAGGGACTCAGGCCACAGGTGATTGATGGCAGGAGGGAAATAACGAGGTGGCAGTGTTGGCAGCAAGCCAAGGGGGTGGGGGGGTGCTGTCTTTCAGTGGGCTGTCCACACCTTCCCAATGCTGGGTCCCTCGATCAGGCACTGGGTGTCTTTGAACAAAGGACCCTGCCTCCCCAACCTCTGAAGCCCGCAAGCAGGGTTTGCTTTACGGGCTTCCTACAGGTTCCCTGCCCACCACTGGGTGAATATCAGTGATGGAGGAATGAGGCCCTTAAGTGGGCATTAATTTCCCAAGCTTCAAATGGCAGCAGGACAAGAAGTGTCCATGGGCCTTCCTGTCACAAATTTAATTGGGGCACTGGTAGGAAGGCAACAGGGTTCCCACCCACCACTCACCTGCCCAATTAAATGCCCTTGGCCACAAAACTTGCCAAGGGGAGGGCATTAAATTCCACCTTATGTGCTTTTAATAAAAGGACCCAGTTTGAATCATGTCTTACAGCAGCTGAAGTAATCGATTAACAAATCATAAGGGAGAATTTTCTCCCCGTTTGGGGGTGGGGGGGTTGGGCAGGAGCAGGCGTTGGCGAGCGCACCTGCAATCGGCTGGGCGGCACCATTTTGCATGGGCGAGCCAATTGAGGCGCACCCAACGTGACGCACACCCGGAAGCGCTGTGCGCTCCCTGTGCAGGCAGGGGGAGGAGGGAGAGTCGGGGCCTGCACTGTTTCGCGCTTGAGTGCGAATGAGCACTTAAATCTCCCTGAGGCACCGAGCTGCCTCAGGGAGATTAGTTTGATATTTTAAAATTTTAACAAAGAACAAAAATTTTTAAGACATGTCCCCTCATGACAGTGTCACATGAGCTGGGACATGTCAATGAACTTTAATAAAAACATTTATTTAATTTATAAACCCTTCATGAAACCTCATCCTGCCCATGGATGAGGTTTCATGATAAATGCGAAGGCTACCTGGACTCTTTGCCTGCCCGCCAACCTTAAGGTTGGATGGGCAGCTCAATTAATTACTTTAATTAGTTTTAACTGGCCTTAATAGGCCTTTGACAGTTCGGCGGGTGCACAGCAGATTCCGTTGCGCACCTGCCAAATTGAGGATCAGAATGACGTGCGGTGATGTCGGGATGCACGCTCGACATCACCACGCGTCATTTTATGCATTGGTAAGTGGGGCCTGCCCCCACTTGCTGACCCAAAGATTCTGCCCATAGTGTTAATCGTGTATTAAGGACTGCTCATATCCAATCCTACTGTACTGAAATGAGGTATAATTTGGAGGACTGAGTCTGGGTCTGGTCCCAGTAAGTCCTTATATAATAATGACTGTCAATGTGAAAGAAAAACCTTTTAGACTGTTCCAGTTTAGGACAATATTTTATTCTTCTCTATAATGAACCTTTAGAAGGCATTGTGACCTCATCCTTGGATATTTTTATGAACTGTTTGGTCCTTTCCAGTATAATCCTCCATCAATTGAGAATTAACTTTTTGTCATGGCACATATCCTTAAAATACAATCTCAGTTTTTCAGATCCTGCACTGATCTATTCTTCTCCTTTTGAACCAGGCCCAGTTAACGACGACCTAGTGGATGTGTGAATGGCAAATGTTTTGTTTTGAGGTCTTTTGCTGAAAAGACAGACTTAACCAAGCGTTAAAGGCTGTATTAAAAGCTTTCCATTAATAAGATAGGGTCTGTCATTTTAATAAGAAGCCTCTGCTGAGAAAAAGCAAGAAAATTGCCGAGAATGACCAAAACAGTGCACGCACAAAGGAGGCTGTGATCCTAAGGCGGGAAGGTGGTGGGTCATGATTTCCCTGCAAAATGCAAGAAAGTTTGTGATACTGTCTTTGGATCTTAATTATTTATTGCATCAGTGCTCATTATGAAAATTAAATTGTTTAGAGTTTTTGCAGTTTTTTTTAGATTAGGCTTTGTGTGAGGATTGAGTGGTGGAGATGTTTAGCAACTACCCCAAATCCTACTGAGCAAAAGATTTCCAGTAAGCAGTAACTGTATTCAGAGGCCACAAGGATGATTGATGAGGGAAAAGATGTTGCACTGGTACTGATCTGTGTTTGCAACTCAGGTGTAAAATACCTCTCGATTCTAAATATTGCGTGTATGAATTGAGAAATACTTCATTCCCCAGCACCAATATCCATTGCCTTGAAGACCATAAAATTTAGTGAGCTATTTATTTACTACTGTTTTTTTCTGAACTTCCCAAAGTGCAAAACAAATGCTAACCTTTGAGAAATGTCTACATTGACACTGGCTCAGATCTTCCAATCAGGATTGGAAACCTATTTCTGACCCTGATCAGACAAAAAAATACACATTTACCATTCTCCAATATTTCTGAGGGAGGGTAAGCCGGTTGGATGGCAAAGGGGCAGGGTGGTAGGTGGGTAGGGTGCCAGTGGATAGGGTGGTTGATGGGTCGTGACAGGTGAGTAGGGTGATAAGTGGGTGAGGTGGGTAGGGTAGCACATGGGTAGAGTGGCAGATGGGTATGGTGGCAGTTGGGTGAATTGGTAGGTGGTAGTCAGGTCAGGTCGTGACAGAGCTGGGTGGTGGCAGCTAGCTAGGTCAGGCTGGGGATTGGGGGGTTTGTTGAGGAGTCGGGGAGGGGGGGGGGTGTCAGGAGAGCGTCAGGGTGGTCACTGTGAGAGATTGGGGGGTCAGTTGTCAGTCATGTTTCTCAGGAGATAGATTAGGTTTTTTCCTGGGTAATTTTTGAGGTAAGCAAGTCAGAACTGTCCAAAGTCTCTGACTCTTAGAGTTAGAGTCTTTTTAGAGATCTTGGGGAGCAGGGGAATTGCCCATTGGAAGTTCAAACATCCTGGGCAATTCCCATGGAGTCCTTGCATTGCAACTTCCAAGGGGTCCTGCAACGTATCCTCTAGGCTACGTTGGAGACCGGAAGATCTGAGCCACTGATTCACCTCACGAAGTATGGTCAAGTCAACTTTAGGTGTAATCGGTGAAATGAGTGCACCCAATAACTACACTAAGAACCAATTTAAGTTAATCAGTTGAGCTCATAATCTTGAAAATCTCCCTGATAGAAATAAATATTTTTAAAATGTTAAGGAACATGTCCCCTTATGTGACTCTATCACATGAGTCGGGACATATTATAAATGAAATTTTAAAAAATTTATTTTATTTTTGCACTTCATTTGCACTTGCTAGAAGTGACATACATTCCTAAACAGGGACCCATTCTCTTCAAACAAAAGGAATATGTTTAAGCCTTGTACCTTTTATGAATTACCTAGGAGCTTAGAGAGCCCAGAGTTCCCCGTTGCATTCTCCATGACATCGTCTCAGCTAATCAGTTGGCTTGCCAGCAAATCAGCACCCTTTTCTCTGTATTATAATTTGTAATGATCGTTTGAAATTTGGCATTCTTGCGTTTTTCCTGATGAGTGCAAGATGAAAAGCTTTGGAAACATGGCTCGCTTTGCAGCAATATTAAAAGCCTTGCAGATGGCACTTTCTGTCCACATCAAAAGGATGATAAGACCCTATTTGAATACTTGCCTGCCATGCTGTAACTGCAAGCCTCCTGTTGCTTCTCTGGCAATGCTATATCCTTCTCACCAGTCTTCCATATTCAATGCCTCTTATGAATCTCAACAGTTAAAATGTCACGTAACAGGAAGATACTTTAAGAAAATATTTGAACATTGGAATACGCGCTTCTGTCTCCATTTAAAACATTGGTTCCTTGCCCCATTTCACTCCCAGCTCTGACTACCCTTGCCTCTGGTCCTACTCTTCTCCCAGTTCTCATGGCAATAATACATTTAAAATGATATGGTCCAACTCCTCCCCTGATTCAAATCCCACTTCAATTCTAACACTGGCTGCCAATTGCCTCTGACACAACTTTTAGTCCCACTCTGTTTACAGTTCTAACTGTATTTTAAAATTATGGGGCCACTTCTCTCCTCACTCTGCCTACTCTTTCCCTCCCTTCTTGCTTCCCCGTATGCCTCCACCCACCTAGTTTTTGGCCCCAACCTTTGCCTTCAACTCTGCACCCCCCACCCTCGTCTGCCCAAAATTCCTGTCCATATTAACCTTACTTTTGAGTCATGCTTTTTGTGTCTATACTTACAATAGAAAAATCCTGTTCACACATTATCATGGGAAAATCCTATAAAGAAAGAAAGCATTTTGTGTTCTGTGTTCAAATTCTGGCCTTTTATGTTTGCAAATTCCTTTGCTCCACTATTGGCAACCATGTCTTCAGCTTTCTACATCTAGAATACCCTCCCTAAATATCCCAATGCTCCCCCTCTACTACTTTAAGATGCTTCTTAAAACCTATCTCTTTGGCCAAACTGTATTAAAACCATTGTATAACTGTAAGCTGTTTTTTTGTTGTTGGATTTACATTTATATAGCACATTTCACAACCTCAAGCTATCCCAATGTGCTTCACAATCTTTTGAAGTCTAGTCATTGCTGTAATTTAGGAAAATGAGGCAGACAATTTTTCCACTGCAAGGTCCCATAAACAGTATTTTTTGTTTTAATGCTGCTAGCTATGAAGGAACAAAGATATTTGGGTGGGGGGGGATATACAAATTGTTAAAGCTAAAGTGAATAGAATGTTGGCCTTTATCTAAAGAGGGTTGGAATTGAACTTGAAGAAGTTATGTTTTAATAATGAAAAACAAAGTGTTAGAAACATCCTGGCTGGACAGCATATGTGGAGTGAGAAACAGAATTAATGGGCAGAATTTTCACTTTGGCGGGTGGGCAAACGCCCGACCCGCTTGAGCATAAAATGACGCGCGATGACGTCGGGTGAGTGTCCCCATGTCAACGTGCAGTCGCGCGATAGTTTGGTTGGCGCACGGGAATTGACAGCGCATCCACCGACAACAAGGAGGTCTATTAAGGCCATTAAGGTATCAATTACATTTTTTGCTGCCCGTACAGTTGGCCAAGTAGCTTTCGTATTTTTTTGGAAATGTTATCCATGGTTTCCATCATCAAATAAATAAAAAATAAAAATAAAATAAATTTTAAAAAATTTCATTTATAACGTCGTGACTCATGAGATAGAGTCCCATAAGGGAACATGTTCCTTAACATCTTTAAAATCTTTATTTCTATCAGGGAGATTTTCATGTGCTCACTAGCGCGCATGCATGAAGTTCCCCGGTCACCCTCCTCCCCCCACACCCCCCCCAACACAGGCAGTGCTGATTGCTGCCGATCGCATTTCGTACTGGGCGGGCCTTAATTGGTCCACCAGTGTGAAATCGCGGTCCAGCTCCAAGCAGGCGGTGGTCGGCTTCCTTTCCTTCGAACCTGCCCGAAAAGGGCAAAATTCTGCCTAATGTTTCTGATTGATGATTTTCATTATAAGTTATGCTTTAGTTGTACAGGACCTTGGTCAGGCTCCATCACATTCAGTGTTGGTCACCTCATCTCAGGAAAGATATACTGGCCTTGGAGATGGTACAGTACATATTTACCATAATTTAAAGGGTTAAGTTATGAGGGCAGGTTGTATAAACTTATTTCCTTGAGTTTAGAGGGTTGAGGGGTGAGCTAGAATTATAGAATGATACAGCACAAATTGCGGTCATTCAGCTATCTCATCAGCCCCATCCCATTGTCCTTTCCCCTTAGACCTGAAATCTTTTTGCCTTTTAAGTACATATGTGATTCCTTTTAAAAATTTAAAATTTTAGGCAGAGAATTCCACATTACAGCAACTCACTGTGTAAAAAATAAAACTTATCTCACGTCTGGTTTTTTTTACCAGTTATTGTTAATCTGTGTCCGCTGGTCACTGGCCCTTCAGTCACTTGGAACAGATTCTCCTTAATTGTTCTATCAAAACCCTTCATCATTTTTGACATCTCTTTCAAACCTACTCTTAGCCTACTCTGCTATATGGATTTCATTACAAATCTATTTAACATTGAAATCACTGTGTGGGTCAAAACATTGTATTTCAAAATGTATCAAATTCCCAAGTTACCATTCCAACACTCTCCTGTTTTGCAACACTCCTGTGAAGTACCATGGGTTGTTTTAACTAGATGCTATATAAAATGAAAGTTGTTGCAGATCATACCATCTTAATGGGAAAGCCCGTGCTAAAAGGTTTGACATTTAGCTGCAGCACGCAGGTGGCAATATGATGAGCTTTTCCACTTTAGACTTAGGTGATACTAACAATGCTAAAGTGCAAATAAATAGTGTTGTAAATACATTTGCAGTTACAAACTTTGACCATTGGGTGGTATTGTGCCATAAACTCTAATGTATTGCTTTTTGCTGAGTACACCATGTTAAGGAAGAATTTCAGCATATTTCAAATGTTGTTGAAAATGTTCAGGTTTTATCAAACATATACAAAATCTTCTCATCCTCTCACAGTGGAGCAGCTCCTCAACTCAACCTTTGAACTGTCTAGCCCTCTCAAAACTGTTAAGTACCCAGTTCAATCTGTGATAGTACTCTTTCCTCCTCAAATCTGTCATTCTTTCACACTGTTCTCCGTCTTAATTCTGCACTTATCATTTGTGAAATGCTAATTCCACAACACACAGATGCCAGTGTAGCAGCATCTTGTGCTGTCCCTTCAGTAGCAAAAGACTGAATAAAATTAGGGGGTATGGTAGCACAATGGTTAAATTGTAGGATTAATAATCCAGAAGCCTACACAGCAGCTGGGAAATTTAAATTCAATTAATTAAATTAAAAAAACTAGTATTAGTAATGCTGACTATGAAAATACTGAATTGTCACAAAAACCCATCTAGATCACTAATATCCTTTTGGAAAAGGAAACTGCTGTCATTACCTAGTCTGGCCTGTATTGTGAGACCAGACCCACTGCAATGTACTTGACTCTTAATTTCCCTCTGAAACGGCCGAGCAAGCCACTCAGCAAGGACAATAGAGATGGGCAACAAATGCTGGCCTTGTAAGTGAAACCCAGAGCCAGTGAATGAATAAAAATACACAGCCAAGCTGAATCTTGAATAGTGCTGCCATCATTACAACTCCTTGGCAAAAACCCAATCATGGCTGCCAGGAGTGGACCCCTCAGAGAAAAATGGAGTCTGCAGGAGAACTGCAGTGATGTCACCAACCCAGCAAAAAGGTCCAAACTTAAGGGTCCATATACATAGAGTACAAGAAAGGTAAGAAAATTATCAAAAAGATTAATATAATTCTAGCTTTTATATCTATTGGGCTAAAATTCAAAGGAGTAGAAGTTATAGTACAATTATACAAAGCCCTCTTCGGACCATGTCTAGTACTGCGTTTAGTTCTGGTACCACATTTTATGTACCTGGATTTCAAGGGTTGAATTACAAAGAGGAAGTTGTGTTCCCTGGAATTTAAGGTTAAAGGGTAATTTGATTGAAATTCCAAGATATTAACGGAACATATAGGACAGATACATAGAAACTATTTCTGCTGATTGGAGAGTCTAAGACCAGGGAGCATGGTCTAAAAATTAAAGCCAGATCTTTCAGGAGTGATGTTAGGAAATATTTCTACATGAAAAGTGTGGTAAGTTTGGAACTCTCTTTCGCAACTGTAGTTGATATTGGGCTAACAAAAATGTATTAGGCTTGGAATTCCCTTTTTTAAAGATTTGTTCTTGGGATGTGAGCTTTCCTGGCAAGGCCAGCATTTAATGCCCATCCCTAATTGCCCTTGAGAAGGTGGTGGTGAGCTGCCTTCTTGAACTGCTGCAGTCCATGTGGTGTATGTACACCTACAGTGCTATCAGGAAGGGAGTTCCAGGATTTTGACCCAGTGGCAGTGAAGGAACTGCGATAAATTTCCAAGTCAAGATGGTGTGTGTCTTGGAGGGGATCTTGCAGGCGGTGGTGTTCCCATGCATCTGCTGCCTTTGTCCTTCTAGGTGGTAGAGGTTGTGGATTTGGCAAGTGCTGTCAGACAAAACTTGGTGAATTGCTACAGTATATCTGGTACACTCAGCAGTTACTTTGCTCTGATGATGGACAGAATGAATGCTTAAGGTGGTGGATGGGATGCCAGTAAATCAGGCTGCTTTGTCTCGGATGGCGTTCCCATGCAAATTCCCCTCCAAGCCGCACACAATCCTAACATGGAACTATATCGCTAATACTTCAGTCGCTGGGTCAAAATCCTGGAACTTCCATCCTAAATGCACTTATGCTACTGCAGCAGTTCAAGAAGGTAGCTCATCACCACCTTCTCAAAGGCAATTAGGGATGGGCAATAAATGTTGGCTTAGCCAGCGATGCCTGCAACCCGTGAAATAATTTTTAAAAAAGTAATTGGACACGATTTTCCAAGGATTGGCCAATTAATGACCAGAGGACATGCATCCAATTAAGGATAGGGGTGTGGTTCCCAATGATGGAGGGCCAATTGGAGGTAAGGGAGGGAGTGGGTGCCTCAAGATGGAGGTGACAGCTCAACATTTTTGAAACTAAAAACAGCCAGAGCTACCAGACCGCCAGTGTGGAGGGAGGGCGCCTTGTGGCTGCAGCTATTCCTATCTTTCTGCATTAGGAGTGAGGTGCTTTAAGTTATTATGGACACTGACCTCATCGTCTGCCTCCATTCACTGGCTATGTTTTGGCCACAATGGGGACTGCAAACTGGAAAATTCCGGACTGCAAAGGAGATAAGGCCTTTAATTGCTTCATAATAAAAACAGAAAATGCTGGAAATCCTTAGTAAGTCAGCCAGCATCTTTGAAGAGAAAGAGCTAATGCTTCAAATCGAGATGACCTCATCTCAACCTGAAATGTTGGCTGGATTTATGTATCCAAAATGGTACCAGGATCCTGGGTCCAGAACTCTTGTCCCCAGTTCCAACAGCTCCTATTTTTACTGGTAGCAGAAAGGGAACAGGATGTGATTCACACGAGAGAAACCCGAACCTAGCAGGGCCAAGTGAACTTAGTGCTGAGTTCAAACAGAAACCTTTCTTGCTGGAGCAATGACCGTTTCCTGCAACATGTGACTTACAATTTTAAGAGTAGATGTGAATGCTTGTCAAAGGCAAAGGATAAGGTCTGTGGAACTGTCAAGCTTTTTAAATCCCCTGCTCTTTATATTCTGAAAAGAAAATAGCTTGTTGTGGAGTTGAAAAAACTTGGCACTTACAGTTTTAATAGCTGTTTGTTGACATAAACCTAAGGGCTATCATTGTGATGGCCTGTCATACACTATGGGTTGACATGAAGGGCCATCAGGGGTTGGCATTGGTCATGGATTGGAACGATTGGGGCATGGGGAGTGGGTGAGAAGGAAGATAGGTGTGAGGGGTGAGGGTTAGAGGGTCTAATATTCAACCACAAAACTGGAGCAAAATCCCACAGCACTGAGGCGGGCCTTTTAACCAGCCTGCCTGGGCACTTTGCAGCCTCTGTGGCAGCACCTAACAACACCTCCACCCCCTGCGAAAGAAGATCCTGTTACCCGGAGCACTTTTAGCTTGAGGCAGGAGGGATGAGCTGGGTAATTTCTCTCCATGGATACTACCTGCTGAGTATTTCCATCTTTTTTTGTTTTTAACCAGATCTCTGTCACCCACAGTTATTTTGCTTTTGTTTTCCCTTAGTTGCTTCAATTGGTTATCAGCTGCTTGTAGATAGATAGCCTTTGAGTTTCTGATCCAGCCTCCTAGAAAATAGCCTGGAGGTTGAAAGGTGCTGGCAAACAGGCATGCTGCTTTCCCACTGCATTTTTTCTACCCAGGCACCTCCGTGCCTACTTGAAAATCTAACTCCTAGTAGACAATGCCAGAATGGAGATTGGCTGGTATATATAAAATCAAAATATATAAAGCTAAGAGCAGAATGCGTGACTTAAAAATAGTAACTGAAATATCTAAGTAATATCATCCTGTAATCTCTAACTTCAGTGCCAAAAATCCTGGCGGATACAGCTCATGGCAGCTGAACACCAGAGGTGAGGTGAGAGTGACTGCCCTTGATATTGAGGCAGCATTTGATATTGTGGCATCAAGCCGTTCTAGCAAAACTAGAATCAATGGGAATTGGGGGGAAAACTCTCCACTGGTTGGAGTCATACACAGCACAAAGGAAGATGGTTGTGGTTGTTGGAGGTCAATCATCTCAGTTCCAGGATGTCACTGCAGGAGTTCTTCAGGGCCAACCATCTTCAGCTGCTTCATTAATGACCTTCCTTCTATCATAAGGTCAGAAGTGGGGATGTTTGTTGATGATTGCACAATGTTCAGCACCATTCGGGACCTCTCAGATACTGAAACTGTGCATGGCCAAATGCAGCAAGACCTGAACAATATCCTGGCTTAGGCTGACCAAGTGGCAAGTAACACTCGTGCCACAGGAGTGCCAGGCAATGACCATCTCCAACAAGAGAGAATCTAACCATTGCCCCTTGACATTCAATAGCATTACCATCATAGAATCTCCCGCTATCAAAATCCTGGGGGGTACCATTGACCAGAAAATGAACTGGACTAGCAATATAAATACTATAGCTACAAGAGCAAGTCAGAGGCTAGTAATCCTGCAGCGAATAACTCACCTCCTGACTCTCCAACGCCTGTCCATCATCTACAAGGCACAAGTCAGGAGTGTGATGGAATACTTTCCACTTGCCTGGGTGAGTGCAACTCCAACAACACTCAAGAAGCTTGACATCATCCAAGTCAAAGCAGCCTGCTTGATTGGCACCCCATCCACAAACATTCACTCCCTCCACCACAGATGCACAGTGGCAGCCGTGTGTATGATCTACAAGATGCACTGCAAGAACTCACCAAGCCTCCTTAGACAGCACCTTCTAAACTCACGACCACTACCATCTTGAAGGACAAAGACAGCACACACATGGGAAAATTACCAGCTGGAAGTTCCCCACAAAGTCACTCACCATCCTGACTTAGAAAAATGTCGCCGTTCCTTCATTGTTGCTGGGTCGAAATCCTGGAATTTCCTCCCTAACTGCACTGTGGGTATACCTGCACCACATGGACTGCAGCGGTTTCTAAAAGGCAGCTCACCATCACCTTCTCAAGAGCAATTAGGGATGGGCAATAAATGCTGGCCTAGGCAGCGATGCCCACATCCCATGAATGAATTTTTAAAAATTTTACTGGACTGATAATCCAGAGGCCCAGGCTAATGTCCTGGCAACATGAGTTCATATCCTACCACAGCAGTTGGGGAAATTTAAATTCAATTAATAAATCTGGGGGAAAAAATGCAAGTGTCATTAGTAACGATCAGAAAACTCCTGGATTATTGTAAAAAAACTCATCTGCTTCACGAATGCCTTTTGGAAAGCGTGGGACCGAATGCCTGTCATGCAGGTGAATTTGAGGTGCACACCTGTAAATCCCAGCCCCGGTCGGCTGGAACCAGGGTCACGGCCATTTAAGGGAGCAGAGCCGTATTAAAATAGCTAGTTGGTGCTGGTGGGTCTCAGTCTGTGAACCGACCAGATTTGGAGAAAATCAAGTGTGACATCATAGGGAACCAAGAAAGTGGTTGTTTGGTGAGTATTTTGCTCATTTATCATTTAAGAACTGTAGAATTTATTGGTAACTGTAAGGTTTTACTAGTAGTTAAGTTTTTATAGTAGCAGTAGTGAAGCTTACTGGGAGTAGCAGGGTTTATTAATTGAAATGAATGAATTGAAAAAACAATTAATTAACATATAATTGTGTAAAGAGCTGGATTATAACATGAAAGTTTTACATAATCCTTAAGCAAGTAACTTATAGGCACAGGAGGAGGAGTTGATTGATGAGTAAGTCTACTTTACTTCTAGTCTCCAGTTTATAGTAAATAGTCCATAGGTAAGCTTAAGGTATTACAGGGCAGCTTGGCCATGTGGAATGCAGGGAGTCATGGACACTTTATGCGCCCTAGAGGAACAAATGTGCAGGAAATGTCACCAGCTGCAGAAAATTGAGCTCTGGGTTTCGGAACTTGAGCGGCGGCTGGAGTCACTATGACACATCCGCGACAATGAGTACTACTTAGATAGCACGTTTAGGGAGGTGTTCACACCACAGGTAGGAGCATGCAGGCAGGAGGGAATGGGTGGCCGTCAGAAAGTCTATGAGGACCAGATAGGTACTGCAGTAGTCCTCTGAGTCTAACTCACTCAAGAACCTGTTTTCCATTTTGGATACTGGTGAGGGCGATGGTTCCTCAGAGGAATGCAGGGGAGCCCCAAGTTTGGGGCACCACGAGTGACTCACCTGCCTGGGTGGGAAAGAAGAAGAATGGAAGGGGAATCAAGGCAGGGGATTCGATAGTAAAGAAAACAGACAGGCACTTCTGCGACTGTAGACACGACTCCAGGATGCTATGTTGCCTCCCTGGTGCCAGGGTCAAGAAATTCAAAGAGTAGCTGCAGGACATTCTTAAAGGGGACCGTGAACAGCCAGAGGCTGTGGTTCACATTGGTACCAATGAAATAGGTAAAAAGGGGGATGAGGTCCTGAAGGCAGATTTTTGGGAGCTTGGTAAGACATTAGAAAGCAGGGCCTCAGAGGTAGTAATCTCCAGATTACTACCAATGCCATGTGCTAGCGAGCATAGAAATAAGAGGTTAGAGTTGATGAATGCGTGGCTGAAGAGATGGTGTAGGAGGGAGGGATTCAGATTCCTGGCGCATTGGGACAGGCTCTGGGGTAGGTGGAACCTGTACAAGATGGTTTGTGCCTCAATGGGGCTGAGGCCAATATCCTTGCTGGGAGGTTTGCTAATGCTATTGGGGAGGGTTTAAATTAGTTTGGCAGGGAGAATGGGAACCTGAGGGTAGACTCAGATAGGGCAAAATCAAGAAGGCAGAAACTCAGTGAGTGAATCTGAAAGGCAGAGGAAACGAGATAGAACATAAAAAAAGAACTTGGCAGTGCTGAAGGCTATATACTTCAATGCAAGTAGCATAGCAAATAATGCAGATGAGTTGACGGCACAGATAGAAACGTGACAATATCATATCATGGCCATCAAAGAAATATGATTTAAAGAGGAACAGGAACGGTAGCTCAACATTCCTGGTTACAGGGTTTTCAGATGAGATTGAGAGAAGGATAAAAAGAGAGAGGGGTGGCAATTTTGGTTAGAGGAGAAATACAGCTGTGAAGAGGGATAATATGTTAGAAAGGTCATCTATTGAGGCCATATAGACTGAGCTTAGGAACAAAAAAAGGGCAGTTGCACTACTGGGAGTGTACTATAGACCCCCAAACAGGCAGAGTGAGATTGAGGAGCAAATGTATAGGGCAAATCTCTGAGAAGTGCAAAAACAATAGGGCAGTAATATTAGGGGATTTTAACGACCCAAATATTAACTGGGATAGTTTTGGTGAGAAAAGAATAGAGGGAACAGAATTCTTAAGGTGCATTCAGGAGAATCTTCTTAGCCAGTTTGTAATAAGTCGAACAAGAGAGGGTGCGGTTCTGGACTTAGTTTTAGAAAATGAAGCTGGGCAGGTGAAAGGAGTGACAATGGGAGATCATTTTGCTGGTAGTGATCATAATTCTCACTGTTCCAGAACTGCTTTATCCAAATCAGAGTTGCGGGTAGCTGGAGCCTATCCTGACAGGCAATAGGCGCTAGGCAGGGTCCATCACCTATGTGGACAACATGTAAACTCCACACAGACGGACAAGTCAGAATCCTTGGAGCTGTGAGGCAGCAGCGTTAACACTGCATCACCTCTGATCATAATTCTGTTAGTTTTAAAATGATTACAGAACAGGACAAAGACAGAACAGGATTGGGGCAAGGCCAATTTTATTAAGCTGTGGAGTGGTTTAAGCAAAAGTGGACTGGAAACAGCTACTTGAAGGTAAATCAGTATCAGAGCAGTGGGAGACATTCAAAGGGGAGGTTGAAGGGGTTCAGAATAAACATGTTCCCATTAAGAAAAAGGATGACATGCTAAATTTAGAACTCCTGGATGTCAAGGAGCTACAGGGTAAGATAAGGCAGAAAAGGAAAGCTTACGTCAGACACCGAGAACTCAATACTACAGAAAACCAAGATGAGTATAGAAATTGGAGGGGTGTAGTCAAAAAGGAAATTAGGAAAGCAAAGAGAGGGCATGAAAGTATATTGGCAAGGAAAATCAAGGAGAATGCAAAAATATTCTTTCAATATGTTAAGAACAAGAATATAACTAAGGAAAGAATAGGGCCCATAAAAGACCAAAAAGGTAACCAATGCGTGGAGGCTGTGGGTATGGTTCTTAATGAATATTTTGCATCTGTCTTCACAGAAGAGGGGGACAATGCGGACATTGTAGTTAAGGTGTGGGAGTGTGAAATATTGGATGTGATAAACATAGGGAAAGAGGAAGTATTAAGGGGATTAGCATCCTTGAAAGTGGATAAATCATCAGGACTGAATGAAACGTACCCCAAGGCTGTTAAAAGAAGTAAGGAAGGGAATAGCGGATGGTCTGACCATCATTTTCCAATCCTCACTGGATACACCAGAGGACTGCTTGTTTAAATAGGGAGTGAGGGATAGACCAAATAATTACAGGCCAGCCTGACCTTGGTGCTGGGCAAATTAATGGAATCAATTCTGAGTCAACAGGGTAAACTGTCACTTAGAAAGGCAAGGATTAATCAAGGAGAGTCAGCCTGGCTTTAAGGGAAGGTTGTGTCTGACAAATTTGCTTGAGTCTTTTGAGGAAGTAACAAGGAGGATTGTTGAGGGTAGTGCATTTGATGTTATCTACATGGATTTTAGCAAGGTTTTTGACAAGATCCTAAATGGCAGACTGGTTAAAAAAATAAAAGCATATGGGATCTGGGGGAATGTAGCAAGCTGGATACAAAATTGGCTCAGTGACAGGAAACAAAGAGTACTTGTTGATGGATGTTTTTGTGACTGGAAGGCTGTTTTCAGTGGAGTTTTGCAGGGCTCAGTACTAGGTTCCCTGCTTTTTGTGGTATATATTAATGATTTGGATGTAAATGTAAGGGGAATGATCAAGAAGATTACTGATGACAAAAATTGTTCACGTGGTTGGAAACGAGGAGGATAGCTGTAGACTGCCGGCAAGCTATCAATGGACTGGTCAGGTGGGCAGAAAAGTGGCAAATGGAGTTCAACACAGAGAAGTGTGAGGTGATGCATTTGGCGAGGTCAAACAAGACAAGGGAATTTACAATAAATGGGAGGATACTGAGAGGTGTAGAGGAAGAAGTGAGGGAAATGGAGTGAATGTTCACAGATCCCTGAAGGTAGCAGGATAGGTCGAGATGGTGGATAAGAAGACATATGGAATTCTTTCCTTTATTATCCGAGGCATAGAATATAAGAACAGGGAGGTTATGCTGGAACAAAATAAAACATTAGTTAGGCCACAACTTGAGAACTGTGTACAGTTCTGGTCACAGAAAGGATGTAATTGCACTAGAGAGGGTAACCGAGGACATTTACGAGGATGTTGCCAGGATTGGAAAATTGTAGCTGGGGTTGTTCCCCTTGGAACAGATGAGGTTGAGGATTGAGATGTATAAAATTGTGAGGGACCTGGATAGATATATTTTGGCAGTGAGGTTAGTGATTATGGGGCATAGTTAAAAATGATTGATAGAGGATTAGAGGGGAGATGAGGAAACGTTTTTACACCCAGGGGGTTGTAGGGATCTGGAACTCATTGCCTGCAAGGATGGAAGAGGTAGAAACCCTCAACTCATTTACAAGCCGTCTGGATATTCGCCTGAAGTGCTGTAACATGCAGCGCTATGGACTAAATGCTGGAAAGTGAGATTAGGTTGGGTGGCTCATTTATCGGCTGGCGCCGACACGATGGACCAAGTGACCTCTTTCTGTCAGCATCTCTGGAGAGAAAGACAGAGTTAACGTTTCGAGTTCCTATGACTCTTCTTCAGTCTGAAGGAGAGTCATACGAACTCAAAATGACTTTCTCTCCACAGCTGCTGACAGACCTGCTGAATCTTTGCAGCATTTTTTGTTTTTGTTTCAGATTTCCAGTATCTGCAGTATTTTGCCTTTATCTGGCCTCTTTCTGTGCTGTAAATTTTCTAAGACAATACTTAGTCTTGACTCCCTCTGCATAATGTCGTAAACAATAGTGCAGTCAACATTCTAAGCATCCCAAAAAATCTAAGAGATGAATTTCCCACAACAGTGTTATCTAAGTGACAGAACATTTTGAGAACTGGGTCTCATTTACATCAGGCTGGTAATTAATGAGTGGGAACGGAGTTGTTGACTCCAAGTCACTGCAATATTAGACTGGTTGGCCTTGGGCTGGATGAAGGTAAATCCCTAGGGGTGTGATGGGAAGTGATCTGTTGGAGAGGAGGGTGTGTGGTTGCAGTGGCAGTGTCTCAGGCTAGGTTTCAGAGATGTAATTTACCTCGTTAGGATCCTCTTTAGCCAGACCGCCTACTGTCACTGGTCAGTGCATGCATTGAGCAATCTCCATCTAACTCAATGGAAAAATAGCAATCTGGGCCTAGTTAGGTTACAGGGTTACGATTAACATTTAAATGGGTTTATTTGTAATTCTGGGAATCTCTTCAGCTGCCCCAGCAGTAGGCCGAAGCAAAGGTTGGCACAGCCAATGGTGGCAACTGGATGATGTAATTGCCCACCATTTTCTAGGGCTATCACCTCATTTCTGTCAAAAGAGTCGCCTAAAGATTCACTTCATATGCTTGTTTTTCCCTCAGTAGCGTTAAACGGTCTTTTTTAAATCTAACCTCTGACTCATTGAACACCAAATAAGATCTGCTAGTTGCTTAATGAAAACAGTTTGGATATGCAGAGTGCTTCTGAACTAGCAATTAAATTCTGATTGATTTGAAGCTTGGTCTACTTAACAATTAAATGAAGGAGGGAAGGAACTTGCATTTATATGGCACCATTCACAGCCTCAGGACATTCCAAAGAGTTTTACAACAAATGAAATAATTCTGAAATGTTATCATAATGCAAGAATCGCAGTCAGCCAATTTGCATATAAATCTAACAAACAGTGATGAAATAAGTGATCATAGAACTATAGCACAGGACAGAAGGAGGCCATTCAACCTGCTAAGCCTGTACAGCTCTCTGAAACAGCAGTCATCCGTAATCCCATAAGTTCGCTTTTTGTCCCTAACCCTAACTTCCTGTCCAACTCCCTTTTAAAATTATTTACCAAATCAGCTTCCAGCACTTTACCAGTTAAAATGTTCCAGATCCCAACAACTCAAACAATTTCTCCTCATCTCCCCTCTAGATCTGCTGCCAATGATTTTAAATCTACAACCTACAACCTCTGGCAGAGGGAATAATTTTTCTCCATCTACTCTGTCAAAATCTCTGATCATGTTGAAAACTTCAATTAGATTCTTTCTTAACCTTATCTTTTTCAAAGAGAGCAGTCCTAACATTGCCAACCTCTCCTCATAACTGAAATCACTCATGCCTGCTATCATCCTTGTAAACCGTCTGTGTACCTTTTCTAAGACCTTTACATCGTTCCTAAAGGGTGAGCCCACAATTGTCCAGAATACTGCAGCCGAGGTATGATCTCTTTCCTCTATTCATAAATCAAAGTAACTCATATACTTTTTTAACCACCCAATGAACTTGCCTGGCCACCTTTAAGGATCTGTGTATATGAACACCAAGTTCTCTCTGCTCATCAACACTTTTTAAAATCAAGCAATTTATCTTACATAGGATAACACAGGATATACAGCACAGAAACAGGCCATTCAGCCCAACCAGTCCATACCAGCATTAATGCTCCACTCAAGCCGACTCACATCTTTCCTCATCTGAAACTATCATAACAATCTATTCCCTTCTCCTCATGTGCTTTTCTAGCTTCCCCTTAAATGTATCTATACGATTCACTTCAATCACTCCCTGTGGTAGTGAGTTCCACATTCTTACCACACTTTAGATACAGAGGTTTCTTCTTAACTCCTTGTTGGATTTCTTGATGACTGTCTTATATTGATAATCTCCAATTAGGTTCTTCCCTAAAGAGGAAACACTGGGCAGAATTTTCCCATCATGCCCTCAGTGGGTTTCGTGATGGGCAGCAGCAGAGAATCTCCAGATGGCGGGTTAATGGCGGGCTGGGTATCCCGCTGAGCAGTGGTGTGAACGTCATTTGCATTCATTATCTCATGAATGTGTGTTAAATTAGCTTCTCGTCAGAACCACGTGCCATGGGAAATCACATGGGTCTGAATCTCATTTAATAAAGGGTGGGACGCACTGGTCAGACCTCACTTCGTTCATGACTTTGAGGTGAGTGCAACATATATAGCCTACTTTCAACAGTGCTGCGCCGGTTTTGCCGCAATGTCAGTGGAATGCCACACTGCTGGGGCCATAGGGTTTGTCTGCTCCTGGGGCTTGCCTCCGTAGTCACAAAGATACCACTGTGCAGTGATACTCAGGCAGGGCTCAACTTCTAGACACTGACCATTACTGTGACCAGGGAGGGGTGTAGGGGTGGATAATTAGGGGTATAGATACAGTTCACTGCAGCCGTGAGCATGAGTCCAAAGATTGTGTTGCCTGCCCGGTGCCAGGGTTAAGGACATCTCCTCAGGGCTGGAGAGGAACTTGGAGTGGGAGGGGAGGGATCCAGTTGTCGTCGTCCACAATGATAATAACGACATTGATAAGACTAGAAAGGAGGTTCTGCTGAAAGAATTTAAACAGTTAGGAGTTAAATTAAAAAAAAACAGAACCTCCAAGGTAATAGTCTCGGGATTACTACCTGAGCCTAGGCAAACTGGCATAGGGTAAATAGAGTCCAGGAGTTAAAAGCCTGGCTCAAAGATTGGTGTGGGAGGAATAGATTTCAGTTCATTGGGCACTGGCACCAGTACTGGGGTAGATTGGAGCTGTTCTGGTGGGACTGGCTTCACTTGAACTGTGCTGGGACTAGTGTCCTGGTGAATCGAATAACTAGGGCTGTAGAGGGGGCTTTAAACTAAACAGAGAGGGGGGAGGGCTCTGGAGAGGGGATACATAGGCTTACAATGCAAAAGGATATGGCAGCATTGTAGGGCAGCTATTGAGGTAATGATTCCCAGAGTGTGACTGGAAGGGACAGAGTGTACAAACATTAAAAAAAAGCAACAAATAGGGTCAAAGGAGGAAAAAACGGTAAAAAGATCAAAATTAACGGCTTTTTACTTAAATGCACATAGTATTTGGAACAAAATAAATGAATTAACGGCACAAATAGAAGTTAATGGGCATGATCTTAAAGCCATTATGGAGACGTGGTTACAAGGAGATCAAAGCTGGGAACTAAATATTCAGGGGTATGTGACTTTCTGAAAGGACAGGTAGGAAGGGAAAGGTGGTGGGGTAGCTTTATTGGTACAAGATGGGATAAGTATGATTGCAAGAAATGATCTCCGATCCAAAGATGTAGAATCCATATGGGTGAAGGTAAGAAATAACAAGGAGAAGACGACACTGGTGGGAGTAGTCTATAGGCCTCCTAACAGTAGCTATACTGTAGCACAGGGAATAAATCAGTAGATAATGAGGACATGTAAAAAAGGCAGTACATTAATCATGGGTGACTTTAATCTTCATGTAGATTGGGAAAATCAAATTGGCAGGGGTAGCCACAAGCAAGAATTCAGAGTGCATTCCGGACAGTTTTCTAGTACAATATGTTGTGGATCCAGCCAGGGATCAGGCTATTTTGGATCTGGTAATGTGTAATGAGGCAGGTTTAATAAATGATCTCAGAGTAAAAGATCCCCTAGGAAACAGTGACCATAACATGGTAGAATTTAGCATTCAGTTTGAGTGAGAGAAACTTGGGTCAGAAACAACTGTACTCTTAAATAAGGGTAATTACAAAGGAATGAGGCAGAGTTGGCTGGAGTAGACCGGGAAAGGAGTTTAGCAGAAAAGACGGTTGATGAACAATGGCAGAGAATTAAGGAAATAGTTCATGACTCACAACAAATATATATTCCAGTGAGAAAGAATTCTAGGAAGATGATAAACCAACAATGGTTAACCAAGGAAGTTAAGGATAGTATCGACTGAAATAAAAAAACAACGTGGCAAAGATTAATGGTAAGCCAGGGGATTGGGAAAGTATTAAAAACCAACAAAAGATGACCAAAAAATAATAGAGTGAGAAAACAAGTTTTGAGGGTAAACTAGCAAGTAGTGTAAAAAAAGGACAGTAAGAGCCTCTTTAATTATAAATAAAGCAAGAGAGAGGCCAATGTGAACATAGGCCCTTTGGAGAATGAGGCTGGGGAAATAATAATGGTGAACCAGGAAATGACAGAGGAGTTGAATCAGTACTTTGCATCAGTCTTCATGGTAAAAGACACTTATAGCATTCCAAATATATTAAATAATCAAGGGGCAAAAGTGGGGGTGGGGAAGAAATAAATACAGTAACTATCACTTGAAAAAAAAGTACTAGGGAAACTAATGGGGCTAAAGGCCGATAAGTCCCCTGGGCCTGATGGGTTGCATCCTAGGATATTAAAGGAAGTAGCTACAGAGAAAGTGGATGCACTGGTAATAATTGTCAAAAAATCCTTAGATTCTGGAAAAGTCACAGAGGATTGGAAAACTGCCAGTGTAACACCCTTATTCCAAAAGGGAGGGAACAACAAACAGGTAACTCTAGGCCAGTTAGCTTAACATCCATCATTGGGAAAATGTTAGAGTCTATTATAAAGGATGTAATGGCAGAGCATTTAGAAATGCATAATATAATCAAGCAGAGTCAGCATGGCTCCATGAAAGGGAAATCATGTTTGACAAATTTATTAGAACTCTTTGAGGAGGTAAGAAGCAGGATAGATAAAGGGGAACCAGTAGATGTAATATATTTGGATTTCCAAAAAGTGTTCAATAAGGTACCGGACATAAGGCTACTTAATAAGATAAGAGCCCATGGAGGTAGTTTATTATAACATTGATTAAGGATTGGCAATAGAAGATAGAGAGTTGGGATAAGGGGGGCACTTTCAGGGTGGCAATCTGTAAATTGCAAATAATTATGGCCCCAGCCCTGATCCCTGTGACACTCCACTAATTTGCAATATACATTAATGACTTGGATGAGAGAGGTGAATGTATTATTGCCAAGTTCGGGGATGACACAATAATAGGTGGGAAGGCAAGCAGTGAGGATGACACAAAGTCTACAGAGAGATATAGACAGGTTAAGTGAGTGGACAAAAACTTCTCTGATGGAATATAATGTGGAAAAATGTGAAGTTATGCACTTTGGCAGGAAGAATAGAGGAACTGAATATGATTTAAATAGAGAAAGACTGCAGAAAGCTGCAGCACAGAGGGATTTGGGGGTCCTCGTGCATGAATCACAAAAAGCTAGCATACAAGTTCAACAGGTAATAGGGAAGGCAAATGGAATGTTGGCCTTTATTTCAAAGGGAATGGAGTATGAAAATGGGGAAGTCTTACTAAAACTATACAAGACACTAGTTAGACCACACCTAGAATACTATGAACAGTTTTGGTGCCCCTATCTAAGGAAAGATATATTGGCACTGGAGGCAGTCCAGAGAGGTTTACTAAGTTGATCCCGAGTATGATGGGATTTTCTTATGAGGAGAGGATGAGTAGGTTGGGCTTGTACTCATTGGAGTTTAAAAGAATGAGAGGCGATCTTATTGAAACATATAAGATTCTTAGATAGGGTAGATACCGAGAGATTGTTTCCCTTTGTAGGAGAGTCTAGGACCAGAAGGCATAATCTCAGCCACCAATTTAAGACAGAGATGAGGAGGAATTTCTTATTTTAGAGGGTAGTAAATCTGTGGAATTCTTCACCAGAGGACTGTAGAGGCTGGGTTATTAAGTATATTCATGGCTGAGTTATTCAGATTTTTAATCAGTAATGGAAATCAAAGGTTATGGGGAAAAGGCAGGAAAGTGGAGTTGAGGATTATCAGATCAGCTATGATCTCATTGAATGGCGGAACAGACTCGATGGGCTGAATGGCCTGCTTCTGCTCCTACGTCTTATAGGTATTAGAACCATAGAAAAGCTATGGTTCAAAAAGGGGCCATTCAATGCATCGTGCCTGCATCGGGCAAAAGATGAGAAAAAAGGAAACTAGCCGCTCATTTTTAATCCCACTTTCCAGCACCCAGTCCTGTAACCTTGTAGTTTACAGCAGTTCAGGTGCAGATCCAGGTACCTTTTAAATTAGTTGAGCGTTTCAGCTTCAACCACCAATTTTATGCAGTGAACTCCAGACGCCCACCACTCTCTGGGTAAAAAAGCTTTCCCTTGTGTCCCCTCTAATCCTTCTAACAATTACCTTAAATCTATGCCCCCTATGCCTCAACTAGGGGAAACAGGGTTTTCCTGTCTACCCTATCTAGGTCCCTCATAATTTTGTACACTTCCATTAGGTGACCCTTCAGCTTCCTCTGTTCTAAGGAAAACAACCCTAGCTTATCCAATCTTTCCTCATAGCTGCAATTTCCAGCCTCGACAACATTCTTGTAAATCTTCTCTGTACTCTCTCCACAGCAATTATGTCCATCCTGTAATGTGGTGATCAGAACTGTACACAAAATTCCAGCTGTGGCCTAACCAGTGTTTTATACTGTTCCACCATTACATCCCTGTTTTTGTATTCAATACTTGGTCCAATAATGGAAAGCATTCCATATGCTCTCTTTACCATTTTATCCACCTGTTCTGCCACCTTCATGGACCTGTGGTCTTGCACTCCAAGGTCTCTCACATCCTCAAACCCTATCAATATCCTTCAGTTTATTGAGTATTCCCTTGCTTTGTTTGTCCTCCCCAAATGCATTACCTCACACTTTTCCAGATTGAATTCCATTTGCCCATGCAGTCAAACCATTGATATATTTCTGAAGACAACAGCTATCCTCTTCGCTATCAACTACATGGCCAATTTTTGTGTCATCTGCAAATTTCCCAAGCCTCCCACATTTAAGTCCATCAAAGGCCCCGATATTGAGCCCTGTGGAACACCAGTGAAAACTGCTTTCTATTCGCAAAAACATCCATCAACAATTACCCTTTGTTTCCTGTCACTGAGCCAATTTTGGATCCAACTCACCACCTTCCCATGTATCCATGTGGCACCTTGAAAAATGCCTTACTAAAATCCATGTAGGACACATCCACTGCACTACCCTCATCAATCCTCCTTATTACTTGCTCAAAAAATTTTATTAAGTTAGGAAGACACGATCTTCCCCTAACAAAACCATGCTGACTATCCCTGATCAATCCATGCCTTTCTAAGTGACAGTTTATTCTGTCTTTCAGAATTGATTCCAATAATTTGCCCACAACTGCAGTCAGACTGACCAGCCTATAACTTTCAAGCCTATCCCTTGCACCCTTTTTAAATATTGATACATGGTTCACAGATCTCTAATCCTCTGGTACCTCGCCTGTATCTAGTAAGGATTGGAAAATGATCTTCAGAGCATTCGCTATTTCTTCCCTGGCTTCCTTTAACAACCTGGGTTATAATCCGTCTAGCCCTGGTAATTTATCCATCTTCAAGGATGCCAGTCCCTCCATTACTTCTTCTCTTCCCCAGTGGGTGCCACCGTTGTCCAGAAGGGCAGCACTATGCAGCACTACTCATACAAGGCTGAGCATTCAGAAACCAGCCTTTCGAATAGGGAAGGGTGAAGACCGTTGGGGGGGGGGGGGGGCGGCGGGGGGGCAATGGAGAAGGAAGGCTTTGCAAGGGGCTGGGGGTGGGTGGGGAAGGGGGAATTACGGAAGGCAGAGGGGCAGGAAGGCTTTGCAAGGAGGTGGGGGAGGAGGGGGAATGATGGGAGGCAAAAGGGTAGACCGAAGGGTGGGAAACTGGAGCCCGACAAGGGTAGCTAAAATGATGAAAAACAAGAGGGTAATGGAGATACCACATGTATGAATAGCAGGGGATGCATGCAGACTCTCAAATAGAAAAGAGGTGGGGGGGGTTGTTAATGTTCCACAAGAGGGAAAGCTCGCATGCAGACTCATTGGGCGGGGGTTGGGGGTGGGTTTGGAAGGGAGACCGTGTAGTATTCAGTCCAAGGGCAATTGGGAACTCAGTGAAAGGCAAAGTCATTGGTCCTTGCAGTCAGGAGTCAGAATAGAAACAGTCCTGGGGCTGTGTGGACCTCACAGTCAATAGTCAGAGGATGGAGACAATGATGGTGTGCAGCGGGAATACTGCAGGGATAATTATTGGGAGCACAGTGTACCACCGCTCCAGGGAGAGGCAAGGGCTATGTGCTCAGTAGGAATAATGCACAGCTTGGTGTGCAGGGCTGGCTCACAGTTTCTGTCCATGGGCTTGTCTGTCTCTGTACTAGGCTGCAGATGGTATGGTGATGGTAATGGGAGGCATCTGCAGCCTGTATTTGGGGAACAGGTAGTAAAGATGAGTGGGTATGTGAAGCTTTCCTGCTCGGTGACAGTGTACACAGTCTCCAGATGGGGAGGATACAGGTCCACATGGGACACGGGCACTTCAGTAGTGATGGGCTCAAGGGGGAGGGTAGGAATGTCCACCACAACAACTAGGGATCCAGTATTATTGGGGTGGGCTGGAGAATAACAAGAGGAAGCTCTTCCTTCACATCATGAGGTTCCGGGTTTATTTCTGGGACATGGACAGTGAGAGGAGAAGCATCGAAGCTCGTTTCGAAATAGTAGTTAAGAACCACCATCTTGCTCTACTGAGTTATGGCGCAGTTATAAATCAAAAGTAGAAGCGAATCTGAATGGGAGGGGTCTGAGGCTCTGGGGAAGGAGCACACTGCTGGACTAAGGGGCCCTTTCTGGGGTGCCCTCTAACTTGTTGGTGCTGCAAGAGTGAACTGGAGTCTTATTATGGAGAAAGGAGGAAGACTTCCTTGTGAAGAAAGCCATTGGATGCCAAAGCGTTTCTCAACACTATAACAGAGATACTCAGAAGCCAATGGCTTAACATCACATTCGCAGCATATCAGGAATAACACATCGAAATGCGAAATCTGAGAATGCAAGCAACTGATGTGGAGGCACAGATGCAGCATATGTGGCATTGTATTAACAGAGGCCAGTCATGTGGTCTCTGGAATTGGCATTCCTGATGAGCCAAAGGACATCCAGTCATTAATCGTTAGCAACTTACTGTTCATTTGCAGGCCAGATCAGAAATTGGAGCACTGAGCCAGGTTAGATAGCACTTGTCATTCAAATCTTGTCATAGCAATGAGGGATTTAGATGTAATGTTTCTGGGATGGCATCTTGGTCACCTCAATGTGGGTGGTAGTGACTCAAAGACATGGCAGCATCAGCAACAATGCAAATAGGGTAGAAACCACTGTAGACCATTACAGTTGTTATAGGTAACAGATTGGAAGTTTCAATATCTGGACCCATTAATCATTAATGTCTTCAGTCTTTCATTTCAGAGAGAAGGTAAAAGCAAAAATGGATCCAGAGCCCAGGGCTTAATGCTGCCTTTTTGAGGGTCCTAATGCAAGTAGGAGGCCAAGGAGGAAGAGGCTATTCAGAGTGCTGCTCCACCAGACTGGTGTTCAGGCTCAAGGGGAACCAGGACAGGAGGATCAGGAGGAGAGACCCAGACAATGGTGATAACCAAGGGTATGCTAAAAAAGGCTCTCCCACTTACAAATGAGTGAGAGTCAATGCTGGGCATAGCTGCGCTTGTCCCAAGCTATGGTAGATCACGTATGCCACGTTCTTTGTGAAAGCCTGTGGAGTTGGGGGGTATCCCCTGCTACTGACTTCCAAGGTGACCACTGCGCTCAATTTCTTTGTTTGTGGTCATTCCAGGGAGCCACAGGGAACTTGTGCAGCATTTCGCAGTCTGCAACACATAGATGCATAAAGGTGGTCACAGATGTCCTTTACAGCAAGGCATGTCACCATGTGAGGTTTACTCTGGACGAAGATAGCCAGGCTGTGGGATTCATCGGCTTCGCGGCTATCTCAGGCTTCCCAAGAGTACAGGGTGCAATCGACTGTATCCACGTGGCTTTAAGGACTCCGTGGCAGCAACCTCTAATGTTTATAAACCTCAAAGGCTACCATTCTATTCATCTAGAACTGGTGTGTGATCATTGGAAGCACAAATGCTGCACGTTTGTGCCAAGTACCCTGAGAGTTGCCATGACTCATACATTCTGAGTCACTCCCAGGTGCCTGAGATTTCTGAAGGGTCTGAATGTCTGCAGGGATGGCTGCTTTGGGATAAGGGCTACCCACTGAAATGCTGGCTGATGACGTCGGTGCGTTGCCCTCAGAGTTGTTCTGATGAGAGGCACAATGCTACTTACAGCTCCACGTGCACTCTAATAGAGTAAACCATTGGGATTCTGATGATGCGCTTCAGATGTCTGGACCACTCAGATGGTGCACTACAGTACACTCCCGCATCTCAAACACACATCATCGCTGTGTGTTGTGCCCTTCACAACCTGGCACTGCAAAGAGGTGAGCCCTTGCCAAAGGGTGAAATGAAGCAGGATGAGAGCTCTTTGGAGGATGAAGATCAGGAGGCCCAGCAACCTCAAGGGGTGAAGGCCACTTTGAAGGCAACGACGTCATAGAGGAAACAAGATGTGCCCAAGACACTTTAATCGCTGCCAGGTTCTAGGACAAAGAGGATTCAGGGAGAATTGGGAGGTGATGGCATAGTGGTATTGTCACTGGACTAGTAATCCAGAGACCCAGGGTAATGCTCTGGGGATCTGGGTTCGAATCTCACCACGGCAGATGGTGGAATTTGAATTCAATAAAAATCTGGAATTAAAAGTCTGATGATGACGACCATGAAACCATTGCCGATTGTGGTAATAAAAACCCATCTGATTGACTAATGCTTTCTCGGGAAGGAAAACTGTCGTCTTTACCTGGTCTGGCCTACATGCAGACCCACAGCAATGTGGTTGACTCTTAAATGGCCTAGCAAGCCACTCTGTTGTTACAAAGTCAGAAAAAAGGAGTGAAACCAGACAGACCACCTGGCATGACCTAGGCAATGGAAGCTACAATGGCAATCTCAGCCCTGTTCTACCCTGCAAAGTCTTCTTTACTAACATCTGGGGGCTAATGCCAAAATTGGGAGAGCCGACTCACAGACTAGTCAAATAGCTTGACGTAGTCATCCTCATGAAATCATACCTTACAGAGAAGGTTCCAGATACCACCATCACCATTCCTGAGTACTTCTTGTCCCACCGGCAGGACAGGCCCAGCAGAGGTGGCAGCAAAGTGGTGTACAGTTGGGAGGGAGTTGCCTGGGAGTCCTCAACATTAACTCCAGACCCCATGAAGTCTCATGGCATCAGGTCAAACATGGGCAAGGAAATCTTCTACTGATTACCATGTATCGCCCTCCCTCAGTGATGAATCAGTGCTTCTTCTATATTGAACACCACTTGGAGGAAGCACCGAGGGTGGCAAGGGCACAGAATGTACTCTGGGTGGAGGACTTCAATATCCATCACCAAGAGTGGCTCGGTAGCACCACTACTGACTGAGCTAAAGGACATAGCTGTTACACTGGGTCTGCGGCAGGTGGAGAGGAAACCAACTAGAGGGAAAAACATACCTCATCTTCACCAACCAGCCTGCCGCAGATGCATCTGTCCATAACAATAACAATAGAAATGACCACTGCACAATCATTGTGGAGATGAAGTCCCGCCTTCACAGTGAGGATACCCTCCATTGTGTTGCGTGGCACTACAACCGTGCTAAATGTGATAGATTTCGAGCAGATCTAACAACTCAAGACTGGGCATCCATGAGGTGCTGTGGCCCATCAGCAGAATTGTACTCAAACACAATCTGTAACCTTGTGGCCCTGCATATCCCCCACTTTACCAATACCATCAAGCCAGGGGATCAACCCTGGTTCAATGAAGTGTGTAGGAGGGCATGCCAGGAGCAGCACCAGGCATACTTAAAAATGAGGTGTCAACCTGGTGAAGCTATAACACAGGACTACTTGCATGCCAAACAGCATAAGCAGCAAGTGATAGACAGGGCTAGGCGATCCCATAACCAATGGATAAGATCTAAACTCTGCAGTCCTGCCACATCCAGCTGTGGTGGACAATTAAAACAACTCACTGGAGGAGGGGGCTCCACAAATATCTTCATCCTCAATGATGGAGGAGCCCAGCACATCAGTGCAAAAGATAAGGCTGAAGCATTTGCTACAATCTTCAGCCAGAAGTGCTGAGTGGATGATCCATCTCAGCCTCCTCTGGAGGTCCCCAGCATCATAGATGCCAGTCTTCAGCCAATTCGATTCACTCCATGTGGTATCAAGAAACGGTCTAAGGCACTGGGTACTGCAAAGGCTATTGCCCCTGACAATATTCCGGCAATAGTGACTTGTGCTCCAGAACTTGCTGCGCCCCTCGCCAAGCTGTTCCAGTACAGCTACAACACTGGCATCTACCTAGCTATGTAGAAAATTGCTCAGGTATGTACTGTACACACGAAAGCAGGACAAGTCCAACCTGGCCAATTACCGCCCTATTAGTCTACTCTCCATCATCAGTAAAGTAATGGAAGGGGTCACCAATTGTGCTATCAAATGGCACTTGCCCCTCCAGGGCCACTCAGCTCCTGACCTCATTACAGCCTTGGTTCAAACATGGACAAAAGAGCTGAACTCACGAGGTGAGGAGAGAGTGACTGCCCTTGACATCAAGGCAGCATTTGACCGTGTGTGGCATCAAGGAGCCCTAGCAAAACTGGAGTCAATGGGAATCAGGGGAAAACTCTCCACTGGTTTGAGTCATACCTGGCACAAAGGAAGATGGCTGTGGTTGTTGGAGGACAGTAATCTCAGCTCCAGGACATCACCGCATGAGTTCCTCGGGTAGTGTCCTGGGCCCATCCATCATCACCTGCTTCATCAATGACCTTCCTTCCATCATAAGGTCAGAAGAGGGGATGTTCGGTGATAATTGTATGATGTTCAGCACCATTCACAACGACTCAGATACTGAACGACTCAGATACCATGTCCAAATGCAGCAATATCCAGGCTTGGGTTGACACATAGCAAGTAACATTCGTGCCACGCAAGTGCCAGGCAATGACCATCTCCAACAAGAAAGAATCCAACCATCGCCCTTGATATTCAATGGCATTACCATCACCAAATCCCCCACTATCAACATCCTGGGGCTTACCGTTGACCAGAAACTGAACTGGAATAGCCATATAAATACTGTGGCTACAAGAGCAGGTCAGAGGCTAGGAATCGTGTGACGAGTAACTCGCCTCCTGATGCCCCAAAACCTGTCCACCATCTACAAGGCACAAGTCAGGGACATGATGGAATACTCCCCACTTGCCTGGATGAGTGCAGCTCCTATAACACTGAAGAAGCTGGACACTGTCCAGGACAAGGCAGTCCGCTTGATTGGCACCATATCCACAAACATTCACTCCCTTCACCACCGACACACAGTAGCAGCAGTGTGTACCATCTACAAGATGCTCTGCAGGAATTCACCAAGGCTCCTGAGATAGCATCTTCCAAACCCATGACCATTACCATCTAGAAGGACAAAGGCAGTAGATAAATGGGAACACCACCACCTGGAAGTTCCCCTCCAAGTCACTCAGCATTCTGACTTGGAAATATATTGCCGTTCCTTCATTGTCACTGGGTCAAAATCCTGAAACTCCCTTCCTAACAGCACTGTGGGTGTACCTACATGCTATAGACTGCAGCGGTTCAAGAAGGCAGCTCACCACCATCTTCTCAAGGGCAACTAGGAATGGGCAATAAATGCTGGCCCAGCCAGTGAAGCCCATATCCTCAGAATGAATGAAAAAAAAACCAAGCAGGCCTCTTCCAAGAAATCACCTGACCTTTACAGTACTTGAAGATAATCTGATTGTTTGTTTTGAATAACAACCACTTTAATTGAGGAGGAAAATCTGAAAAGGCAAAGGTTAGTAACTTGCTGGAAATCACATGGGAGTGAGGAAAAACTTAAGTTGTGAACCTGCTGGTTTTGAAGTCTTTTTGGGGAACAAGCTGAGGAAGGAAGGCTACCCTAACTGGCTCTCTTTCTGTCTACCTTGCCTAAAATTGTGTGTGGTTATCAACCTGTAGCCAGAGAAACTCTCATTTAAGTGTATCTGCACTGCATTTGGACCTGCAAAGCTGAGACCACTTGCTGAGAACTTCCAGACGTCCACTGGGACCAGCACATAAGGGAACTCCAGGTCGACAGCATCAAGGCCCTGTGAACTTAATCCTTTATTTTATAATGCCAATGTGTGCATGTCTAACAAAACTGGAGTCAATGGGAATCAGGGAGGCTGGAGGTCAGTCATCTCAGCTCCAGGACATTCTAAAATCTTCCCAATACTCAGGCTTACTACTATTTCTGCAAATATTACAGGCCTTTTCTTTTAATATTATACAAGATCTAACTTACTTTGTCAGCCACAGTTGACTGACTTTCTGTTTAGGTTTTTGTACCTTGAAGGAATGTATAGTTGTTGTAAACTGAGTAATACTTCCTCAAAGACTATCCATTGCCTATGTACCATCATACCTTTTAATATATTTTCCCAATCCACCTCAGCCAATTTGCCCCTCATATCTTCATAATTTCCTTTATTCAAATTTAACACCCTGGTTTCAGAACTACCTTACTTTCAAACATAATGTAAAATTTTATCATATTATAGTCACTCATTCCTAAAAGTTCTTTTATAACAAGATTATTAATTAGCCTTTTCTCATTACATAACACTAGATCTAAAATAGCCTGTTCTCCAGTCGGTTTCTCAAAATACTGCTCTAGGAAACCATCCCTAACACACTTCAGAAACTTCTCCTCCACATCATTAGTGTTCATTAGGATTACCCATTCTACATGCAGATTGAAGTCACCCATGATTACGGATTACCCATGCTACATGCTTCTCTAATCTCCTGATTAATACTGTACCCCACACTGCTGTTTGGTGGCCTAAAAAACAACTCCTACCAATGTTTGCTGTTCCTTAGCTCCACCCAAACAGATTCCACACTTCCATTCTGAGATCCTCCCTTACTAAAGTACTTTTCCCCTGTCCTTCCTAAATGTCGAATGTCCTTAAATATTCAGTTCCTAGTCTTGGTCACACTGGAGCCACATTTCCATAATGGTAATTAGATCATACCCATTTACCTCTATTTGTGCCTTCAAATCATCTACCTTGGTGCAAATATTGAGCGCATTCAGGTAGAGTGTGCTTAATTTTTTGACATTATTCTGCATTCTAAGCCTAGTTGATGCTCACCTTTGTTTCGCCTGCCCTCTAATTTCACTTGCTACTTTTCTACTTCCTTTTACCAGCTTTATTTCCTTCCAATTTGAGCTATCCCTTAAGGTTCCCATCCCCTTGACAAGCTAATTTAAACATTCCCCAACAGCACTAGCAAATCTCCCTGTGAGGATATTAGTCCTGGTCCTGTTAAGGTGTAACCCACCCATCTTGTACAGGTCTCATATGTCCCAGAACTAGTCCCAATGCCTTAGAGACCTGATGCCCTCCCTCATATACCAATTCTCTAGCCATGTGTTCAGTCAATCAATCCTCCTAATTCTATGCTCATTAGTTTGTGGCACTGGGAGTAATCCTGAGATTACTGCTCTTGAGGTCCTTCTTTTTAATTTCTTTCCTCTCTAGAATCTGCTTTCAGGGCCTCATCCCTCTTCCTACCTATGTCATTGGTACCAATGACATCCATGACCTCTGGCTGTTCACCCTCCCACAGAAAGATGTCCTGCAGCCATGCCGTGACATCCTTGACCCTGGCTCCAGAGAGGCAACACAACATCCTGGAGGCAGTTCACTGCTGCAGAAACACCTACTATCGAATCCCCTATCACTATTGCTTTTCCACTCTTCTTCCTCCCCTCCTGTGCAACTGAGCCACCTGTGTTGCGATGAACTTTGCTCTAGTTGCACTCCCCTGAGAAACCATTGCCCTCATCAGTATCTAAAATGGAAAATCCATTAGCCAGCATGATAGATTTAGGGGACTCCTGCATTACCTGCCTGGTCCTCTTAGACTGCCTAGCAGTCACTGATTCCCTCTATGCCTGTAAGCTCCTAACCTGTGCTGCAACCACCTCCCTAAATATGCTATCCACATAAGAAATAGGAGCTGGAGTAGGCCATTCGGCCCCTCAAGCCTGCCCCACCATTCAACGAGATCATGGCTGATCTGCCCCAGGCTTCAACTCCTCTCATGCTTTCTCCTCATAGCCCTCAACTCCCCAATATTTCAAAAATCTATCTACCTCCTCTTTAAATACTTTGTGATCTAGCCTCCACAACTCTCTGGGGTAGAGAATTCCAGACACTCACTACCCTCTGAAAGAAGAAATACCTTTGCATTTCAGTTTTAAATGAGTGTCCCCTTATTTTGTAACTATGTCCCCTAGTTTGAGGTTCTCCCATTGGTGGAAACATCTTCTCAATATCTACCCTGTCAAGCCCCCTCAGAATCTTGAACATTTCAATAAGATCACCCCTCATTCTTCTAAACTCTAAAGAATAAAAGCCTAACCTGTTTAGCCATTATTGATAAGTCAACCCCTTTATCCCAAGAATCAGCCTAGTGAATATCTTTTAAACTGCCTCCAATGCTACTATATCCTTTCTTAGATACGGGGACCAAAACTATACACAGTATTCGAGGTGCAGCCTCACCAACACCCTATACAGTTGTAACAAGACTTCCCTATTTTTAAACGCCAACCCCCTAGCAATAGAGGCCAAAATTCAATTTGCCTTCTTAATTACTTACTGCACTTGCACGCTAACTTATTATGTTTCATGCAGAAAAACACCCAGATCCCTCTGTGCTGCACTTTTTTGGAGTCCCTCTGTATTTAAATAATAGCCTTCCTTTTGATTCTTGTTATCAAAGTGCATGACCTCACACTTTCCTACATTAAACTCCATCTGCCAATGTTCTTGCCCATTCACTCAACCTATGACCCCTTGCAGATTCCATATGTCCTCATCACAACATGCCCTCCACCTATTTTTGTATCGTCAGCAAAACTTGCAGCCCCCTCCAAGTCATTAATATAGATAATAAATAGAAGTCCTAGGACTGATCCTTGTGGCACTCCACTAAGTCTTTCCAACCTGAAAAAGACCCATTAATCCTGACTCTCTGTCTTCTGTGTGTTAACCAATCCTCAATCCATGCTAATACATTACCCCCAATACCGTGAGCTCCTATCTTGTACAATAATCTTTCATGTGGCACTTTATTGAATGCCTTCTGGAAATCCAATTACACTACATCTACCAGTTCCCCTTTATCAACTCTGCTCGTTATATCCTCAAAGAACGCTAGCAAATTTGTCAAACATGGTTTCTCTTTCACAAAACCATGTTGATTCTGATTGTGTTAAGCTCTTCTAAATGTCCTATTTCTTCTTTAAAAATTGACTCTAGCATTTTACCAACGACCAAGGCCTATAGTTTCCTGCTTTTTGTCTCCCTCCCTTCTTTAACAGGGGCATCACATTAGCAGTTTTCCAATTTGCTGGGACCCTCCTGGAACCTAGTGAGTTCTGGAATGCCTCCACTATCTCTGCAGCCACTTCCTTTAAAACCCATGGATGCAGGACATCAGATCCTGGTGATCTGTCTGTCTTTAGTCCCATTAGTTTGTCAAATACTTTGTCCCCCGTGATAGGGACTGTTACAAGATCCTTCCTCCCATTAGCTCCTTGCTTACCTGATATCTTTGGGATGTTTATAGCGTCCTCCACTGTGAAGACCGATGTAAATATCGGTTTAAATTATCTGCCATTTCCCTGTTTCCCATTATCAATTCTCCAGTCGCATCCTCCAAGGGTCCCATGCTCACTTTAGCCATTCTCTTTCTTTTTACATATCCGTAGGAGTGGTTCTCAGTCTCGTGGATGAACAACAGTGACTCCAGCTGCCACCTGAGTTCTGAAAGCTGGAGCTCAAGCTTCTGCAACTGGTGACATTTCCTGCAGGTGTGTTTGTCTAGGACATATGGTGCGTCCATGATTTCCCACACATTGCAGGATGTTCACCCACTGGGCCGAGCTGACCAGCCATACCCGTAATTTTAAAAACTATTTATTGCAATTAGAATAACCTACCAGTTACTTAATAATCAGTTTCTGCCCCTGTATCAAAATAAGAGCCAGCTACTGGAGGCTGAAAAAAGGTAAAAAGAGAAAGGCACCTCCCTAAAGTAATTCCCTCACTCACCAAACTCCCACTTTACACTCTGCACTCAAAGCAGCAATGAGGAAGGCCTATTTTTATACTTTAGTAAAAAACAATTGATTCAAGCTTCTGAAAACCAGTCTAAACTAGCTATCTAATTAACTAGTTGCAGCTGCTCTGAGAGCTTGTATACCCGTTTTAAGACTGGAATAAAACTCAACTGCTCTTAAACTCGAGTAATTTTTAGTTAATTGCCAAGTTAACGAAAAAAGAGGAAAAAAAAAACAAACTTCAGATTGAAATTAACCCTTAAAACTCACTCACTCACCAGCTGTCAGTACAGACCACACTATCATGTCATCCCCAACACCATAGGCTTTTATCTTGTCAGGTGGCACCATGCAATATACTCCTGCAAGGGTGTTGCTCATCGCGGTGGTCTGCTGCATGCTTAATAACATGCCCCCTTTTCCCCACCCCGTGAAAATGATGTGCTGGATCAACCAAGCTCATTGGAGGAAGAGGAGAAGGAAGGTGCAGAACACAAAGGAGCCCTGGCTGCACAGGGAAGTGGCTGGGCCAGCACAGGGCTTGAGAAGCTCCTCAGGATGCCATCAATGTCAGGGATCTTCTGATTCAGACTGGTTTCAGCTGAGCTCCTCCAACCCAGAAGCAATGGCATAATTCAGAACTCACTTTGAGCTGAATGAGAGAACACTTCTATTGAAGATATAGCATGGAAAAGTTCAACTTTTACCGCCAATGATGTACATCTGCCCGGAAGCTTTGCTGTCAGCATTCACAGACACTAGTACCCCTTCACCACTTTGTTCCTCTTCACACACCATTAATAAAAGAAGCTCATGCATCTGGCTTCATGTGTCATTATTTACCTGATGCTCCATGTCCTACAGATAAGGTATGTCTGAAAAGGGCAAAAGGGAGCCTAACTGCTCTATTAAACACCTCAACATTCCAGAACTGGGAAAATACATCCTTTGTCCAATGTGTAGAAGTGGGAGGTATGTCACATGACCTCCCCAAGCTGCTAGAACCTGTAAAATTGCCGTGTGGAACTTAGCTGATGCAATCTACCATTTCCAGCTAACAGGTAACAGTAGAAAGAGCTCTGTCCAGGTAAATTGCCTAGTCCTTATTTACACTGTGTACTAGTGGAATATTGGAATTCCTATACTGGTGCCTATATGACTCATTCATCTCTACATGCCTTCTTCCATCATGGAAGTCAGATAATCCTGCAATAGTTTCAGCCTGCTAACCTCTGAAGGAATACGCCACTGGGCTTTTAATTCTGGACTTACATGAAACCATAACTCTTATTTTTGTCGTGGTCTTGCCCAGTACCCTTTTCTTTTCCTTATCCTTGTTTTACTGCATGAGTGCAAAAAGGCGGGTGGGGAGGGGGGGGGCATTGCGAAACCCCTTTCCTGCGTTTTGTGTGTGTATAAAATAAAATCAACCCTCTCATTTTGCCTTAACTCGAATTTGATGTGGGGTTAATAGAGGATTGAATCACTCCAAACTGAAGGGTTGGGGAAAACATGTCACCACTTACAAAAGGGTGGAAAATCAGAAATCAAAAATGAACAGATAGTGAGAGGAGAAATCAGCTGATAAAATTAATCCCCTCTTGTCCATAACATCAAAAAGACAAAAGAAGTACACATTACAGTGAAAGAAATACAATTGACCCACTCAGTGCTCAGACCAATGCAGTGGCTGCCTCGATCAGCCATTTCTACTTGCTTCTCCCCTTGTGGGCTTGCATGAGGTGGAGGCAGCCTGCTTCACTTGTCTCAGCTTGGACTGAGATGCACATTTACAGGGGTCCTCATCATAGTGGTGCCCATGGGGCCATGGGGAAGAATCGGGACCACTGTCATTTCAGGAGCTACCTTTGTCACTAGACACTGCTGTACAGATGGTTGCTCAGAGGGGCAAAGGAGGCTGATGATAATAATGGCGCCCTGGGAGGGGTGGCATTCACAGCCTCCTCAGTGACTGCTTTAGCCTTTGGTCTCCTCCAGCCAATGTGCAACTGGCACCCCCTCCAAACATCTCTGCGCCATCAAACCCTACTGACGTTTAAGGCTACAGAATGTGACATATATCCTGTAAACCCCAGTGTGCAGTTCCTGCATGCACTCCACGTGCTGTCCCACATGGCTTTCCATGAGGTCAGCTCCTCTCTAGAGGAGCTCATGCACTTAAAGCCCTGAGCCATTGTAATGCACATAAGCTAGATGAACACCTCCATTCTCAGCCCATGACCCCGCACTGCCTGAGGAAACTCTGACATGTGGGAGTATATCTGTTGCTGCTGGTCTAAGTAGCGCCTCCTTTCCTGTGACTCAGAATCACAGAATTGTTATGGTGTAGGAAGCGGCTATCCAGCCCATTGTGTCTGCACCGGCTCTCTGAGCATTTTAACTTAGTGCCAATCTCCTGCCTTTTCCCTGTAACCCTGCACATTGGATGATTATCTAAACAGAAACAATGCCCTCTTGAATGCCTCAATTGAACCTGCCTCCACCATGCTTCCAGGCAGTGCATTCCAAACCCTAACTACTCGCTGTGTGAAAGAGTTTTTTTCACCTCGCATTTACTTCTTTTGCAAAACACTAAAAACTGTGTCCTCTGGTTCTCAATCCATTTACAAGCGGGAACAGTTTCTCCCGATCTACTCTGTCCAGACCCCTCATGATTTTGAAAAATTCTATCAAGTCTCCTCCCAGCCTTCTCCTCTCCAAGGAAAACAGTCCCAACTTCTCCAATCTTTCCTCATAACTGAAATGTCTCATCCCTGGGACCATTCTCATAAACCTCTTCTGCACTCTCTCCAATGTGTTCACATTCTTCCTATAGTGTGGCACCCAGAACTGTACACAATATTCCAGCTGAGGTCTAACCAGTGTTTTATACAAGTTCATCATAGCCTCCCTGCTCTTGTACTCTATGCCCTTATTAATCATCCAGGGGTATTCAATATTTAGGAAGGACAGACAAATAGGGAAAGGAGGTGGGGTAGCACTGTTAGTAAAGGAGCAAATCAATACAATAGCGAGGAAGCATATTGGCTCGGAAAATCATGATGTGGAATCTGTTTGGGTGGCGATAGGAAACACCAAAGGGCAGAAAATGTTGGTGGGGGTTGTCTCATAGGTCCCCAAACAGTAACAGAGATGTAAGGGAAGACATTAAACAGGAAATTAGAGATGCGTGCAATAAGGGTACAACTGTAACCATGGGTGATTTTAATCTACATATAGATTGGACAAACCAAACTAGCAATAATACTGTGGAGAGGAATTTCCTGGGGTGCGTACGTGATGGTTTTTCCTCAATACTTTGAGGAACCAACCAGAAAGCCAGCTTTCCTAGACTAGGTATTGTGCAATGAGAAAGGATTAATTAACAATCTTGTGATCTTGTTTTCCCTTAGGGAAAAGCAACCATAAAATGATAAAATTGTCAATTAAGATGAAGAGTGAAGAAGTTGAAACCGAAACTAGGGTTCTGAATCTAAATAAAGGGAACTATGAGGGTATGAGGCGCGAGGTGGCAATGATATATTGAGGAACCTTACTAAAAGGGTCGACAGTGGATAGGTAATGGCTAATATTTAAGAAACATATGCATGAATTACAACAATTATTCATTCCAGTCTGGCACAAAAATAAAATAGGAAAGGTGGCTCAACCATGGCTTACAAAAAAAATTAGGGATAGTATTAAACCCAAAGAGGAGATATATAAAATTGCCAGAAAAAGCAGCAAGCCTGAGGATTGGGAACAGTTTAGAATTCGGCAAAAGTGGACAAAAAGATTGATCAAGAAGGGAAAAATGGAGTACGAGAGTATACTTGCAGGGTACATAAAAACTGACTGTAAAAGCTTCTATAAATGTGTGAAGAGAAAAAGATTAGTGAAGACAAATGTAGGTCCCTTACAATCAGAAACTTATAATGGGGAACAAAGAAATGACAGAAGAATTGAACACAAATAATTTCCCTGAGATGTTAGGGAACCAAGGGTCGAGTGAGAGGGAGGAATTGAAGAAAATCAGTATTAGTAAAAAAAATAAATGGTGCTAGAGAAATTAACGGGTTGAAAGGCTGAAAAATCCCCAGGGCCTGATAATCTACATCCCAGAGTACTAAAGAAAGTGGCCCTGGAAATATTGGATGCACTGGTGGTCATCTTCTAAAATTCTATAGACTTTGGAGCAGTTCCTACAGATTGTAGGGTGGCAAATGTTACCCCACTATTTAAAAAAAAGAGAATTACAGACCAGTTAGCCTAACATCAGTAGTGGGGAAAATGCTAGAGTCTATTATAAAAGATGTGGTAACAGAACACCTGGAAAGCATTAACGTGATTAGATAAAGTCAGCATGGGTTTATGAAAGGGAAATCATGCTTAACTAATCTACTGGAATTTTTTGGGAATGTAGCTATTAGAACAGATAAGGGAGAGCCAGTAGATGTGCTGTATTTGGATTGCAAGATGGCTTTTGATAAGGTCCCACATAACAGGCTAGTGGGAAAAATTAAAACACATGGGATCAGGGGAAATATACTGGCATGGATTGAGAATTGGTTGACAAACCGGAAACAGAGTGGGAATAAATGGATCTTTTTCCGGATGGCAGACGGTGACTAGTGGTGTACCGCAGGGATCAGTGCTTGGGCCCCAGCTATTCACGATATATATATATAAAATGACTCGGATGAGGAAACCAAATGCAATATTTTCAAGTTTGCTGATGACAAAACTGGGCACGGTTATGAGGAGAATGCAAGGAGGTTTCAGGACGATTTGGATAAGTTGTGTGTGTAGGCAAACACATGGCAGGTGCAGTATAAAGTGGATAAATGTGAAGTTATACGCTTTGGTGTGAAAAACAGAAAGGAAGAGTGGATGTACAAAGGGATCTGGGTGTCCTTGTACACCAGTCAATACAAAAGTGAATAGGCAGATGCAGCAAGCAATTAGGAAGGTAAATGGTATGTTAGCCTTCATTGCAAGAGGATTTGAGTTCAGAAGTAGAGATGTCTTATTGCAGTTATACAGGGCTTTGGTGAGACTACACCTGGAGTATTGCGTGCAATTTTGGTCTCCCTACCCAAGAAATGATATATTTGCCATAGAGACCTATTGGAATGCAGCAAAGCTTCACTAGGCTGTTACTGGGGATGGCAGGACTGTCGTATGAGGAGAGATTGGTTCGACTGGGTCTGCATTCATTAGAGTTTAGAAGAATGAGAGAGGATCTGATTGAAACATATAAAATTCTAACAGGGCTAGAGAGACTAGATACAGGGAGGATGTTTCCCCTGGTTGGGGAGTCTAGAACCAGGGGCCACAGTGTCAGGACACAGGGCAGGCCATTTATGACCGGGTTGAGGAAAAAATACTTTACGCAGAGGGTGGTCAGCCTGTGGAATTCTCTACCACAAAAGGCTGTGGAGGCCGGGTCACTGAGTATATTCAAGAAAGAAATTGATAAATTTTTTTGGTTATTAGGGATATGGAGAGAAAGCAGGAATATGGTGTTGAGATAGAGGATCAGCCATGATCCTATTGAATGGTGAAGCAGGCTCGAAAGGCCGAATGGCCTACTCCTGTTCCTAATTATGTTTCTATGTTAATGATGCCTAGAATACTGTATGCTTTAGAAACAGCTCTACCTACCACCTTTGTCCTGCCAACTTTAATGACTTATGTACATATATGTACATCTCTGCTCCTGCACATAACTTAGAATAGTATCCTTTATTTTATACTGTCTCTCCGTGTTCTTTGCACCCAAAGTGTATAACCTCACACTTCTCCACACTGAACATCATCTGCCAGCTATCTGCCCACTCCATCAATGACTGCCCCTTTTATTCCATGACCTATAACTTTCCTCAAGTCTGTTGTGTGGCACCGTATTGAATGCCTTTTGGAAGTCCATATACGGCCTTGCTCTCATCAACCATCTCTGTTACCTCTTCAAAAAACTCCAGCAAATTAAACACGATTTTTCTTTAACAAATCTATGCTGACTCTTCCGAATCAATCCACATTTTTCCAAGTGACTATTAATTCTATCCCGAATAATTGTTTCGGGAAGTTTCCCCTCCACCAAAGTTAAACTGACTGGTCTGTAATTGCAGGGTAGATCTTTACAACTTTTTTGAACAAGGGTATAACGTTTGCAATTCTCCAGTCCTCCAACACCTCTCCCAAATCCAGGGACCATTGAAAGATTATTGCCAGTGCCTCTGTGATTTTCATTCTCACTTCCTTCAATATTCTTGGATGCATCTCATCCGGTCCTGGTGCCCTATCAAATTTAAGTACCAACAGCTTATCCAATATCTCCTTTTTATCAATTTTAAGCCCTTCTAGTGACTGAGTTTCCTCCTCTGTCACCATGGCCTGGGTAGCAACTACCAGGTAGGTAAAAACAGATGCAAAATATTCATTTAACACCTCAGCCATGCCTCTTGCCTCCATGTTAATCCTCTTTTTGGCCCTACTCTTCCTTTACCACCTTTTACTATTGATGTGCCTATAGGATACTTTGAGATTTCCTTTTATGTTAGCTGCCAGTCTTTCTTCATAATCCCTCTATGCTTCCCGTATTTGCTTTTTCACATCCCTTCTGAACCTTCTGCATTCAGCTTGGTTCTCAATTGTATTTGCTACCAGACACCTGTCGTAAGCACACTTTTTCTTCTTTAGCTTAATTTCTATCTCCTTTGTCATCCAGGGAGCTCTGGGTTTGTTTGTCCTACCCTTCCCTTTTGAGGGAACATACCTTGACTGTCCCCAACCATCTCCTCTTTGAAGGTAGCCCATTGTTTAGCTACTGTTTTTCCTGCCAACCTTTGGTTCCAGTCTATCTGGTCCAGCTCCGTTCTTGCCCCATTGAAGTACACTCTCTGCCAGTTGATTATTCTTACTTGGGATTGACCACTGTCATTTTCCACCATTATCCTAAACCTTATACTACAATGATCACTGTCCTCTAAATGTTCCCTCAAAGTCACTTGATCTACTTGGCCTACCTCATTCTTAAGGACCAGGTCTAGCAGTGCCTCCTTTCTTGTTAGACTGGACACATACTGCTGTAGGAAATTCTCCTGATCACAATCTAGGAATGCTTGTCCCTCACTGCTCCTTACACTACCACTATCCCAAGCTATATATGGGTAATTAAAGTCCCCCATTATAACTACTCTATGGTGTTTACACCTCTTTGTAATTTCCTTGCAGACTTAAACCTCTATATCCTTCCCAATAGCTGGTGGTCTATCTGTTACACCAAACAATGTAATTGCACCCTTCTTATTCCTTAGATCTAGCCAAATCAATTGAATCCTCCGACACATCCTTTCTCTCCAGTACTGCAATACTCTTCTTAACCAAAACCGCCACTCCTCCTCCTTTTTTTACCCTTTCCTATCTTTTCTGAACACCTTGTAACCAGGAATATTTAACACCCAGATCTGCCCTTCCTTAAGCCAGGTCTCCGTTATCACCACAACATCATAATCCCACAAGGCAATCTGTGCCTGTAACTCCCCAATTTTATTAACTATACTCCATGCTTTCACATGCACGCAGTGTAGCCCTGATTTAGATTTCATTACTTGCTCTCTTACTCTGATTCCATCTATTAATTTACTATTCTCCATTTCAGTGCTATCTGCCACTCCCAGCATTATGTGCATCCTGGTATTGCTTTAATATTCTCTCCTGGTTCCCACACCCCTGCCGAGTTAGTTTAAACCCTCCTCAACACCGCTCGCAAAACGCCCCGCAAGAAACCCAGTCCTAGCTTTGTTCAGATGCAACCCATTCGGCTTGTGCAGGTGCCATTTCCCCAGAGCCAGTCCCAGTGTCCCAGGAATCTAGAGCCCTCCCTCATGCACCATCTTTCCAGCCATGCATTCATCTGTCTTATCTTCCTATTTCTGTACTCACTTGCATGTGACACTGGGAGTAATCTGGAGATTATTATTTTAGAGGCCCTGCTTGCTAATTTTTTACCTAGCTCATTAAATCCCCCTTCCTACCTATAACATTCGCAACAATGTGGATCATGACCTCTGGCTGATCACCCTCCCCCAGAAGAATGTCCTGCAGCCGCTCTGTGACATCCTTGACCCTGGCACCAGGGAGGTGACATACCATCCTGGAGTCATGTCTACGGCCACAGAAATGCCTGTCTGTTCCCCTAACCAGTGAATCCCCTATCACTATTGTTCTTCCTTTCTTCTTCCTCCCCTCCTGTACAGCTGAGCAGTTCATGGCACCACAAACTTGGCTCTGACTGCACTCCTCTGAGGAACCAGCGCCCTCATCAGCTTCAAAAATGGAAAACTGATTTGTGAACGGGATCCTGGAGGCTCCTACACTATCTGCCTGCTTCTCTTGGACTGCCTGGTGATCACCCATTCCCTCTCTGTCTCCAGACCCTTAAGCCACAGTGTGACCACCTCTCTGAACATGCTATCCACACCTGACCACCACTCCTGAGGCACTGCAACGGTGCCCAGCTGACCAGGGCTGTCTCTGTCCTTCACCCTCCAAGGGGACTGTCTGTAGTAGCCTCTGCCACCACCTCCTGCACACTCATGCTGTGCTCATCACCTAATATCACCTTATCTATACGCGTCTGAGGACACGCCAAGGACTGTATCTGAACTGGTGAAACTGTTCATAAGGCATGACAGTGCTTGCTTTGAGGTTTCCTTTGGCAGCACTTGGGCTGGTGATGACACAGGAATCAGTCTTTGTAACTCAAACATCAGAACCTGCGGGAGACACAAGAAATCATGAGAGCAAGCCTTGGAGAGCAGAAACTTTCCAAAGCAACTGGCATTGCTATAGGACAGGATGGAGTGCAAGGCACCCCTTAATCTATGCATCCCAGTTTCTATTCACCCTATCCACCAGGGAAGGTGATCTCGCCTTCCCCTGACTTGCTTGTACTCAGTAACCCTGGCCATCTCCATGGATCACTCTTAAATAGTGGTGAAGATGTGAAGAATGGGGACCCTTCTTCCCATTTGGTCCCTCTCGCAGGCATTTAGAGCCTGTATCTCCTGCAAGGACAGAGAGAGATAAGGCACTGCTGGTCCCCATAGTCAATGCCAACTGCTCTTATTCATTAGAAGCTGCATGTAACAGTGCCGGGAGGTCCTCAGTAACACTATAGCTCTGAGCCTTGCTGAAGGGTCAGTACGTATCCTAGAACACATTCCTCCCACGTTCAGGATGGAATGCACCTCAGGTACCTTAGCTGGTGTGTCTGCAGAAGGTTCAGTACCCAGGAGCCTATTCCTGAGGATCTGATATTGCATTTACCTTGCCAGAGTGAATAAGGTAATTGAACTACTTCTTGCACATGACCCAGTTCCTCCGGGCCATACTATGTCTGCTCACGGTCTCTGCCACCTCGATCCAGGCCTGCTTTGTTTGGAAGGCTAGCCTTTTCCTGCCACCCTGCAGAAGGAGAACCTGCTTCCTTTCCCTCACTGACTCGAGGAAGCTCACCAGGTATGCAGCAGTTTAAGTGAAGGGCAGTCCTGACCAGGGTTCCATCCCTTACCTTTCCTGCTCCATGAGGAAAACAGCAAGGCAATATCTCAAATGGCAACCACGGTATTGGCTACCATGGTGAACTCTCTTTCTGTCCCATCTCCATTCTTGCCTCCATGGTGGCTAATTGGCTACTCAACCCACCTTCCAGCCAATTAATTTGTGGCTCTATGTAAATCATGGCTGTGCCTGCTACCCCCATGGGCGGGATCAGGACAGGGAAACAGTCCTGACAACCGTTTACCGGCCCCAGAAGGAAAATCAGGCCCATGGTTTTTGTATCTGAGATAAATTATCCACTTTTATTTGTAAAATGCTGCAGACTCAACAACTCTTTAATATGATTTATCATGTGTATCATAAAAAGTTGTGATGTCTGCTAAAGTTAGGAAAGGAGATGGGAACAGACATTGGACTAAATGCAAGGCTAATTTCCTGACACAGATGTTCCATGTTTGTCAGCCCATGGGTGGTAGAAACTGGTAATAAGAACCAGACTGTGACAAGAGACTACATTGAAACAAAAATCATCAGATTAAAACAGTTTGAATTTTTGATTTATATACCAGAGACATTTTTCCAATTGGTTCTGTTAGCAATCTATTCCTATCTGTATTCTAATGCTGGTCAGTCAGTTTCATCATAAATATCAAAGATTAAACTGCAGGCCTTCTGAAGCCTTTACTCTGCATTGAGTTAAGATGTTCTATGTTCTGTTTTAACTGAGGGATCATATTCCCCTCACCTTTGGCTTTATCTTTATGATGAATATTTGATCCTTAAAAAGTTCTCCAAAAATGATCGAAATTGTATTTATTCAATGACAACTTGCTTTGAACTCAGAAAGTCATGGTTAAAGATTATCGAGGGGTTTGACAGGGTGAACACTGAAAGGTTGTTTCCCCCCGCTACAGAATCTTGAACATGGCACAGGCTCAGGATAAGGGGACAATAATTTAGGACTGAGATAAGAAATTTCTTCACTCAATGGATTGTGAATATTAATGAATATATTTAAGGCTGAGATAGATGTTCACCCTGAACATCAGGGAATCAAGGGATATGGGGAGCAGGCGGAAAAATGGAGTTGAAGCTGAAGATCAGCTATCATTGTACTGAATGTTAGGGTAGGCTCGAGGGGCCATATGCAGCGATGAAAGTGGCCAAAGTCAAAATGGTCTGAAATTTTTCTGTGACAAGGAATTATGTACATTATAGTGCAAAGCGGTAAAGTCACTGCAGCATGAGGAGCTGGAAAATTATAGCAATTCTTATGATCTGTGATGAAATGCAAATACTTCTAGACCACTTCAAATAGGTAGAATTGTAAAGTACATGAGATGAATGCAGTTGGGCTCATTTTCTAACTCTTAAGGCTGGGATTTTCTGTGCCCGCTGGCGTCGAGCATGTTCGGTGGCTTGAGCGGACAAATATGGCAAGGAGGCCAAAAATCGGTTTCACGATGTTGTGAAACCAGTTTGGAATCATCAGCTACTCCATCGGACATCGGGAACCTCATTGTAGTACTTCAGCATGTCATTATAAGGCCCGCCTGCTGAACTCATTCCCCCTGCTGAATCATCCACCCACGCTGGCAGGAAAACACGCCAACGTGTTTCACAACAACATATATAAGGTATGCACTTGGTGGGCTGCACTTCGCTCAGGACTTCAAGGTTTGTTTCCCTACCTTGGTTCAGTCAACACTCTGTTATTAGCGCCAAGCTTCACAGACAGCACCACATCACTTTTAGGGGTGCTCATAGGTAAGTCTCTGCCTACCAGATCAGCCATCTGAGAGTGGGTTTTTAAAGGCTGCTGGGCAAGGTCTTGCTTGGGGAAGGGGGAGAAGTGGCCTCAGACAAGGGAAGAGGCTGCAGGACAAGAGCAGTACTGGGGAAGGAGGGTATCCCAGGGTGTGTGTGGGGGCACATGTTGATCTGGGCAAGTGGCCTCAAGGTGGTGAGGGCTGAGGAGGCACTCTCCAGAGGATATAAGGCCAGATGGACGTGTGAGGGTATGTGTGTGAAAATGGGTGATGTTGTCCCTTGTGCTGGCAGTGAGTGAGATGCAAGCGAATGTGTGATGGGCTTGAGTGTGAGAGTTTAGAATGATGAAGTAATTGCCATACCCTGGCTGCAGGGGTGAGATCATTCATCCTCTATCTGCATTGGATGGCCAATTTCTTCTGTGCAACGTTGGCCGTGGTGATCACCAGGGGCATCACCTACCAAGCCAGAGTGGTAATGTAGGACATGACATAAGAACGTAAGCAATAGGAACAGGAGTACACCATTCGACCCCTCGAGCCTGCTCCGCCATTCAATAAGATTGTGGCTGATCTTCTTGTGTTTCGATTCCCACATTCCCATCTAACCCCGATAACCTTTGATTTCCTTGCCTAACAAGAATCTATCTACTCATGCCTTAAGAATATTCAATGACACCGCCTCCACCATCTTCTGAAGCAGAGAATTCCAAAGTCACAAAACCCTCAGAAAAAATTTCTCCCCATCTCTGTCCTAAAATAGCAACCCCTAATTTTAAAATAGTGCCCCCTCGTTCTGGACTCACCCACAAGAGGAAACATCCTTTCAATGTCCACCTTGTCAAGGCCGTTCAGGATCTTGTATACTTCAATCAAATCACTACTCACTCTTCCAAACTCCAGTGGATACAAGCCCAGTCTGTCCAACCTTTCCTAATAAAACAACCCACTCATTCCAGGTATCAATCTAGTAAATCTGCTTTGAACTGCCTCCAATGCATTAACATCCTTCCTTAAATAAGGAGACCAAAGCTGCATACAGAATTCAAGTTGCAGTCTCACCAATGCCCTGTATAACTGAAGCATAACATCCTTACTTTTATGTTCAATCCCTCTCATAATAAAGGATAGCATTCCAGTAAACATCTTAATTATTTGCTGTACCTGCATACTAACTTTTTGTGACTCATGTATTAGAACCTAGATCCCTCTGTACCTCAGAATTATGCAGCCATTCTCCATTTAAGTAACACTCTGCTTTTTTGTTCTTCCTGCCAAAGTGAACAACTTTACATTTCCCCACATTAAACTCCATTTGCCAGATCTCTGCCCATTCACTCAAACTATCTATCTTCATCTACAACCTCACGTCCTCTTCATAACATATTTTCCTACCTATCTTTGTGTTATGACATACTTTCCTACCTATCTTTGTGGCGTCTGCAAATTTAGCTACCATGTCTTCACTCCCCTCATCTAAGTCATTGACGTGAATCGTAAGAAGTTGAGGCCCCGGTACAGACCCCTGTAGGACTTCACTCATCACATCCTGCCAATTAGAAAAAGACCCATTTATTCACACTCTTTGCTTTCTGCCAGCCAATTTCTATCCATGCTAATATGTTACCAAATACACCATGTGTTTTTATTTTCCATAATAATCTTTGATGTGGCACCTTATCAAAATGCCTTCTGGAAATCCAAGTAAAGTACGTCTACAGGCTCCGCTTTATCCATTGCGCATGTTATTCCTTCAAAAAACTCCAATAAATTGGTCAATCATGATTTTCCTTTCACAAAACCATGCCAACTCTTCCCTATTGCCTTGAGCTCTTCTAAGTGACCAGCTATAACTTCCTTAATGATCAATTCTAATAACCTCCCCATGACAGACATCAAGCTGCCTGGCCTATCGCTTCCTGTTTTCTGCCTCCCTCCCTTATTGAATGGAGAGGTTATATTTGTGACTTTCCACTCGGATGGAACCTTTCCAGAATGTAGCAAATTTTGGAAAAGTAACACCAGCGCACCAACTACCTCATTAGCCACCTCTTTTAAGCCTCTAGGATGTAGACCATCGGGATCCAGAGACTTGCCAGCCTGCAGCTCCATCAATTTGCTCGGTACCATTTCCCATGTGATTTCAATTTCACCAAGTTCCTTTCTCTCATTCACCTCCTGATTTGCAGCTATTATTGGAATGTTTTTTGTGTCCTCTTTAGTGAACACAGAGCAAAATATTTGTTTTCTTCTGCCATTTCCTTATTTACTATTAACTTCCCACTATCACTCTCTAGAGGACCAACACTCTTTACTTACTCTTCACCTTTTTAAGTACCTGTAGAAACTCTTGCTATCCGTTTTAAAATTTCTACCTAGCTTCCTCTCACACTAATTTCTTACTCCTGATTAACCTTTTAGTCATTCTCTGCCATTCTTTATATTCTGTCCAATCATTTGTCCTGCCACTCATCTTTGTGGAGTTGTATGCTTTTTCCTTAAGTTTGATGTTTTCCTTTACATCTCTAATTAACCACAGATAGTGGATCCTCCCCTTAGAATTTTTCTTTATAGTAGGAATGTTCTTATTCTGAATACTTTGAAATATCCCCTCAAATGTCTGCCACTACTTCTCTATTCATCTGTCCTTTAGCCTAGTTTCCCACTTCATTTCAGCTAGTTCAGCTTCCATCCCCCATAGTTGCCCTTATTTAAGTTTAAGAACCTAGTCTTGGACCCACTCTTCTCCATTTAAAACTAGATGTAAAATTCAATCATATTGTGGTCGCTGCTACCTAAAGGTGCTTTTATTCTGAAGTCATTATTTAATCCTGTCACATTACAAAACAGCTATTCTAATATAACCTGCTCTCTGGTTGGTTTCAGAATATGCTGTTCTAAGAAACTATCTCAAAAGCACTTTAAGAACTCCTCATCCAGGCTACTAATGTCAATCTGATTTTTCAAGTTTGTGTAGATAAAAATCACCCATGATTATCACAAGCACACAATATTTTCTCTTGAATACTTCTTCCACTCTGGCCCCTCTTGTGGCCAGAGTGGGGGGTAGAGGACATCACAGTGGGCTTCCACAGCATCCAAAAGGCACTAGAGGGCTGCAGTCATCTTGCCTTTCGGGGCCATGCCTTCTTTGCTGCAGTCCTGGGCTGGAAGAACTGAGTGTGGCTGTACTTTAAAATGTGGAGCCTAGTGTGATGAAGCAGTGAGGTGGCAGCATGGCAGGTGAATCAGAGTCCGCCAGCCATCGGGATTCCATAATTAATTTGGCAGGTTTGGGATGATATGGCGTGAAAAGCCGCAGTTAGTGCAAATCTGGGACGATTCATTCCACTCTAAATCTAACAGTCACCTGATCTGGTTGGGATGCTGACTTTCCAGTTATCTCATTATAAAGGATCATAATACAAACCCAAACCATACTGAAGTATCAGTGATTGAGAGCTGGATCGAGTGGGATGGGGGCAAGTTGTCGAGAGAAAGGAGTGAGTGGTCTGCGGAGGCAGGAGGAGTTGGCCCTCACCCCTTCCTACCCCTCCCAGAACCATGATAGGGTTCCCTTTGTCCTCACTTTTCACCCCAGAAGCCTCTGCATTCAAAAGATCATCCTCCACCATTTCCGCCAACTCCAGCATGATACTGCCAAACACATCTTCCCCTCAGCTCCCCTGTCAGCATTCCATAGGGACCATTCACTCCGTGATGCCCTGGTCCCCTCCTCTATCATCCCCAACACCTAAAGCCCTTCCCACAGTACCTTCCCATGCAATCATAGCAAGTGCAATACCTGCCCCTTTTACCTCCTCCCTCCTCACTGTCCAAGGCCCCAAGCACTCCTTTCAGATGCAGCTGCGATTTACTTGTACTTTTTTCAATTTGGTCTATGGCATTCACTGCTCACAATGCAGTCTCCTCTACATTGCGGAGACTTAACACTTACTGGGTGACCACTTTGCGGAACACCTCATCTCAGTCTGTAAGCATAACCAAGACCTTTTTGTTGCTTCCCATTACAATTCACCGTCTTACTCTCATGCCCACATTTCTGCCCTCTGCCTGCCACAATGTTTCAGTGAAGTCCAACGCAAACAGGAGGTATAGCATCTCATCATGAACCTTGTCCCACATTTTGAAATTTTTCCCCCCAAACCCCTGCCCCCAATAGGCCAGTCTGTAACTTGCTCTCATATTTTGCTTTCAGAGCGCAGACCCTTGTTATGCTATTAACATATTCTGCTAACTGACCTTTATCCCACTATTAACACCTGCCTTAGACCTTAACAGCATCATTACCACTCCCTTTGTCTTGTGTTGGTGACACATTTGTCAAATCTCTCCTGGACTCCTACCTTTATTTTGATCCACCTGCTCCACCCCATCTCTTCAACACTATAAAACACATCACATTTCTACTTTTCTTCAGCTTTGAGAAAGAGTAATATGGACTTGAAGCGTTAACTCAGTTTCTCACTCTACAGATGCTGCCATACCTGCTTGGTTTTTCCAGCTTTTTCTGTTTTTATTTCAGATTTCCAGCATCCACAGTATTTTGCTTTTATATCTGAAAGCGGAGGAGGAGCTCTGTCTTTTGCACACTCAATCTTTCTCCAATCAGAATCTGTGGTCATTTCCTGCACCTCACCCTGCCACCCAACGGACTCGCCTCGAAGGCTGGAAAATATATTAAAATGGTGGATTTCTGAAATGCCTATGTCAGAAATCCACCAATAGGTCAAAAGTTCTTATCCCTACATATATTCTACTTCTATTCCTATTTCTTAAGGTCTCGTTTAAAGTGCACCCATTAGGTGACCGTGTCTGTCCCATTTTCTGCACTTCTGTACTCATCCCTTCCCGTTATTCTCAGAATCATGAAAAAGATTCCCCTTGTCTCAAGCCTTCCACCTCACATTCAAACGGCATCTTGTCCCATTTTTGCCACTTCCTGTGCGATGCCACCAAACACATCTTCCCCTCTCCTTTCATTAATCTGCGACATGCTAATCCACCCTTCAATCACTCTCAAAACCTGCTGACCCTCCCATAGTACCTTTCCATGCAAGCACAGGAAATGCAGCATCTACCCTTTCACATTCCCTCTTCTACCATCCAGGACCCCAAACAATGATTTATATGTGCTCCTTCCAATTTGTACTTCACAACGTTGGCAAGACAAATGCAGATTAGGAGACCGCTTTGAGCCTCCACGCAATTTGCAAACTTCCAGATACATATCATTTTAATTCTCATCCCACTCCCACTCTGTCCTTAGCTCTCTTTGCTGGTCCAATGAAGCTCAATGTAAGCTCGAGGAACTGCACATCATGTTTGGAATCTTCCTGTCTCAACAATGAGCTCAACAATTTTCAGATCATAATCAATGCTCCTATTTTTTCAAACAGTAGGTGTTAGTAATGGTTCTGCCATTCATTTAATCATTCCCGTCTTCCAACCTCTCCCAGACCTTCCTTTTTGTTCTTTACCCCCCCCCCCTTTCCGCCCCCCTCCCCCCCAGCCTCTGCATTTTCTAAAAACCTGTTACAGCTGTAACGTTTTCCACTTCAGACAGACAGTTACCAGTCTGAAACATTAACTCTTTCTCTCTTTTGCATGCAGGAACAGCAAATAAGGAAGAAAAATGTTAGCATTGATTGCAAGAGGGTTGCAGTATAAGAGTAAGGAAGTCTTGCTGTAATTATATAGGGCTTTGGTGTACTACGTACAGTTTTGGTCTCCTTAACTAAGGAAGCATAATTTGCCTTAAGAGTACAACAAAGGTTCATTAGAGGGCTGACCTAAGAGGAGAAATTAAGTAGAATCTCTGGAGTTGAGAAGAATATGAAGTGATCCCATTGAAACATATAAAATTCTTACTGGGCTTGACTAGGTCGATGTTGAAAGTCTGGAGAGTCTAGAACTCGGTTATGGTCAGAGGATAAGAGGTCGCTCATTTAGGACTAAGTGAGGAAAAATTTCTTCACTCAGAGTGTTGTGAATCTTTGGAATTCTTTGTGCTAGAAGGTTGTGGATATGCTTAGTTGGTGAGTTTACTTAAGTCTGTGATTGATAGCTTTTAGGAAAATTAGTGCTGATGTAAAAGTTCAGCTATCTATTCAATGGTAGAGCAGGCTCGAGGGGCCTTATGGTTTACTCCTGCTCCGACTTACTTTGTTCTTATGCTTGACCTAATGAGCATTTCCCGCTTATACTATAGGGAAGTGAGAGTTGCTAACAGTATTCAAAGCAAAGCAGCATTTTGACTAAGTGCAAGTTAAAATGGAGTCAGTTATGTTATTAATGTTGCCACATTAAATTCTTATTACACTTTGGGTAAATGCAACACAAAGAACCACTATGCAACTTATAGGGTAAAGTTTCTTGTTTATTGACACAATTTGCCAATTTTTACATATATGTGTCCATGAGGGAGGTCCTTTGTGTTTTTATAAGCACATAACCAACAGCCTCACACCTCATTGAAATAAGTGGGCTGGAAGAAAAGCTGTAAACAGCCCATAACATTATACAACAGTAGTTCAGTTTTGCAGTTTAGTGAAATGGCATTTGGACCTACAGCACTGCCGGATTGTTGCTTCTCACCGAATTCGCACAGTGATCAATACGTTGTTAAACAATGTCAGCCATTTCATCTCTGATATTGCTGTGTATAATACAAACACGATTTTTCGTCCTCACCATAACGCAGTCCATTGTTTCACAATTTGGTGAAAGGGAATGGGAGAAGAATCTATTCATGATTAAGCAGTACACCTAACTGCCTCCAATTCTCCTTATGCTCTTATTTCTTTGTTTCAACTATGTTTCAATTTTCCTGCCCTCCACACCTAACGAAGGAAAGGCATTGCTATTATGGATTGGATTTGCACTATAATTCACAGCTCAAGTGACAGGGCTCTATTAAGGATCATAGAATGATAGAGCGCAGGAGAAGGCCATTCAGCCTATCATTCCAGGTAGTACAAAAAGTTAGTCTGCAGGTACAGCAAGTGATTTGGTAGGCAAATGTAAAGTTGGCATTTATTTCAAGGGGAATTGAGTATAGAAGTAGGGAAGAATTACTGTGTCTGGAGTACTGCATACAGTTTTGGTCTCCTTAAGGAAGAATATAAATGCATTGAAAGCAATTCAGAGAAGGTTCACATGACTTATTTCTGGGATGAAGGGATTGTCTTATGAGGAGAGGTTTGAGCAGGTTGGACCTGTACCCACTGGAGGTTAGAAGAATAAGAAGCGATCTTATTGAAACATGCAAGATCCTGAGGGGAATTGACAGGATGGATGCTGAGAGGCTGTTTCCCCTTGTGGGAGAGATTGAACTAAGATGGAGATGAGGAGAAATTTTCTCTTGGAAGGTTATTCTATGGAATTCTCCTCCCCAGAGAGCAGTGGAGGCTGGGTCTTTGAATATATTCAATGCGGAGTTTGACAATTTTTAAAAAATCGATAAGGGAGTCAAAGGTTTTGGGAATGCATGCAGGAAAGTGGAGTTCAGGCCACAATCTGATCAGCCATGATCTTACTGAATGGTGGAACAGGCTCAAGGGGACAAATTGCCTCCTCCTAATTCTTATGTTCTGTGTCAGCTCTTTGAAAGAGTTATCCAATTCATTTCACTCCCCTGCTCTTTCTTACAGCATGTAAATTAATATCTCTTCAAGTATTTATCCAATTTCTTTTGAAAATTATCATTGAATCTGTTTCCACCCCCATTTCAGGCAGTATATTCCAGATCATAACTCGCTGTGTAATTGCTTACCCCTCATGTTGCCCCTGGTTCTTTTGTCAATTATCTTAAATCCGTGTCCTCTGGTGACTGACCCTCTGATACTGGAAACAGTTTCTCATTATCTACTCAATCAAAATCCTTCATTGTTCTGCTCAATCTCCCCTCTACTCTTAAGAAAGCAATCTTAATTTTTCTAGTTTTTCCATGTAACTGCAAAGTCCCTCAAAATTTCATTGGGACCTTCTCTAACATATTGAAATCCTTCTTAAAAGTGCCCAGTATATGACAGCTGAGCCTAACTAGTTTTTTATTTTCAATAAAAGTTCAGAATAACTACCTTACCTTTGTATGCAATGCCTATATTTATAAAGCTAAGGGTACCATATGCTTCTTTAACAGCCTTCTCAACTTGTCCTGACACAATACTTGTGTATGTACAGCTCCAGGTCTCTGATTCTGCACCCACTTTAACATTGTACATAATATTGCTTCTTCTCACTTTTCCTGTCAAAACAAATCACTTCATATTTCTGCTAAATTTAATCTGCTATGTGTCTGTCCATTTCACCAATCTATGTCTTTCTGAAGTCTGTTACTATCCTCCTCAATGTTGATTATATTTAAGAGTTTGAGTCATTTGCAAACTTTGAAATTATGCACTGTATATCCTAGTCCAGATTGTTAATACATATCAAAATGCAGTGGCATCAACACCTACCTCTAAGAAACACAATTGTACACTTTCCTTCATTCTGAAAAACAACTATTAACCACTACTATCTGCTTTCTGTACCTTAGTCAATTTTGTATACACACTGCTTGAACAGTCCCTTTATTCCCATAGCCTTCAAATTTTGCTAACAAATCTGTTATGTAACACTTTGTCAAATGGCTATTAAATATTTAAAACACATCAACTGCACTACCATCATCAACCCTCCTCATCTCTTCATCAAAGAATTCAATTAGTCAAACACAATTTCCCTTGAAAATTCCAGCATGGATTTGTTAATCTAATTACTCATTTTTCCGAGTAAAAATTAATTTTGCCCTGGATTACATACAAACTTAGGAATTAGGAGTAGGAGGCCACTCCGTCCCTCGAGTCTGCTCTGCCATTCAATAAGATCATGGCTGATCAGATTTTAACCTCAACTCCACATTCCCACCTACCCATGATAACCTTTCACCCCCTTGCATGTGAAGAATCTATCTAGCTCTGCCTTAAAAAGAGGCTTCCACAGCCTCTTGAGGAAGAGAGTTCCAAAGACTCACAACATTCGGAAAAACATTCTCCTCATCTCTGTTTAGTTCTAGATTCTCCTACAAGAGGAAACATCTTTTCCACATCCACCCCGTCAAGACCCCGCAGGACCTTCTACGTTTCAATCAAGTCACCTCTTACTCTTCTAAACTCCAGTGGATAAAAGCCCAGCCTGTCCAATCTTTCCTCATAAAACAACCCGCCCGTTTCAGGTATTAATCTAGTAAGCATTCTCTGAGCTGCTTCCAAGGCATTTATATCCTTCCTTAAATAAGGAGACCAATACTGTACACAGTACTCCAGATGTGGTCTCACCAATGCCCTGTATAGCTGAAGCATAACTTCCCTACTTTTGTATTCAATTCCCCTCACAATAAATGATAACATTCTATTAGTTTTTCTAATTACCTGCTGCACCTGCATACCAGATTTTTGTGATTCATGCACTTGGGCACTCAGATCCTTCTACATCTCAGAACTCTGCAATCCTCTCCCCATTTACATAACATGCTTCTTTTTTTATTCTTCCTGTCAAAATGGACAATCTCACATTTTCCCACATTATACTCCATTTGCCAGATCTTTGTATCATCAGCAAATTTAGCAACCATACCTTTGGTCCATTCATCCAAGTCATTTATATAAATTGTAAAAAGTTGAGGCCCTAGCACTGATCCTTGTGGCACACCACTCGTTACATCTTGCTAACCCAAAAATGACCCATTTATGCCTACTCTCTGTTTCCTATTAGCTAGCCAATCTTCTATGTTACCCCTGACACCACAAGGTTTTATTTTCTACAATAATCTTTGGTGTACACCTTATCAAGTGCCTTCTGGAAATCGAAATACAATACACCCACAAGTTCCCCTTACTCACAGGACTTGTTACTTCTTCAAAGAACACCAATAAATTGGTTAAAAACGGTTTCTCTCTCACAAAACCACGTTGATTCTGGCTGATTACCTTGAGTTTATCAAAGTACCCTGTTATAACATCTTTAATAATAGCTTCTAACATTTTCCCTATGACAGATGTTAAGCTAACTGGCCTGCGGCTTCCTGCTTTCTGTTTCCCTCCATTTTGAATAAAGGGGTTACATTATTTTCCAATCCAATGGAACCGTCCCCGAATCTAGGGAATTTTGTAAAATTAAAATCAACGCATAATCTATCTCACTAGCCACTTCTTTTAAAACCCTAGGATGAAGTCCATCAGGATCTGGGGATTATCAGCCCGTAGTTCCAATTTGCTGATTTTAATTTGAGTTCCTTCCTCTCTCCCATTTCCTGATTAACTTTTATTCATGGGATGTTACTTGTATCCTCTATAGGGAAGACCGATGCAAAATACTTGTTCAATTCATCTGCCATCTAACTTTCCATTAACTTTCTGTAGGATTAACACTCACTTTGTTAACTCTTTTTGTTTTAAATATCTAGAGAAACTCTTACTGTTTTTATATTTCCAGCTAGCTTTCTCTCACACTCTAATTTTTCCCTCCTTATTAATCTTTTAGTTATTCTTTGCTGTTTTTTTACATTCTGTCCAATCTTCTGACCTGCCACCCATCCTTGCACAATTATATGTTTTTTCTTAAAGTGTGATATTTTAAAAACTTTTTTAGTTAACCACAGATGGTAGGTCCTCCCCTTGGAATTCTTCTTTCTCATTGGAATATATCTATTCTGTGTATTCTGAAACGTCCCTTTCAATGTCTGACACTGCACCTTTACTGACCTATCCCTTGACCTAATTTGCCAGTTCACTTTACCTAGCTCTGCTTTCATGCCCTCATAATTGCCCTTATTTCAATTTAAAATACTAGTAGTCTTGGACCCCACTCTTCTCTCCCTCAAACTGCATGTAAAATTCAATCATACTATGATTGCTGCTACCTATGGGCACCTTCACTATGAGGTTATTAATTAATCCTATCTCATTGCATAATACCAGGTGTAGTATAGCCTGCTCTCTGGTTGGCTCCAGAATATGCTGTTTTAAGAAACTATCCTGAAAACATTCTATGAACTCCTCATCTAGGCTACCGTCGCCCATCTGATCTTCCAGTCTACATGTAGATTAAAATCCCTCATGATGATCGCTCTATCTTTCTGACAAGCTCCCATTATTTCTTCCTTTATACTCCATCCTACCATGGGGGGCCTGCACACCACTCCCACAAGTGACTTCTTGTCTTTAGGATTTGTCATCTTTACATAAACCACTTCTACATCCTGGTTTCCTGAACTTACTTCATTCCTCTCTATTGTGCTAATACCACCATTAAATTAACAGAGCCACCCCTCCACCTTTTCCTAGCTTCCTGTCCTTCCTAAATGTCATGTACCCTTCAATATTCAGCTCCTAATCTATGTCATTCTGCAGCCATATGCTGTGATGGTTTTCAGATTGTACTCATTTATTTCTAATTGAGCTATGAGTTCATCCACTTTGTTTCAAATCCTAAGTGTACTTAGCTACAGCGCCTTCAGTTTTGTCCTTTTATTATTTTTGTAACTTCCAGTCTTATCTGCTGATTAATTTTTAGATTTGTACTCTCTAACCCTTCCTGTCATGGTCGGTGTTTCATTTCCCATATTAGTACCTCTCTCTCTTACCTTATCTCTACTCTTTGGTTTACCATATCTTCTCAAATCTGATTCCTTGCACCCACTATTTAGTTTAAAATCCTCTTTACTTCTCAGTTATGTGGCTCGCTGGAACATTGGTCCCAACACAATTCAGGTGTAAACATTCAGGTCTCTAAACATTTCCCAACATTAGGCTGACAGGCCTGTGGTTACCTGGTTTATCCCTCCCCCCTTTTCTTTTGACGTGGGGTGTGACATTTGCAAAGCTCCCATCCTCTGGCACCACCTGACGTCTAAGGAAGGTTAGAAGATTATGACTGATAGAGAACAGTAGTATAGTGGCAATGTTACTGGACTCCTAGATTAATACCCTGGAACCAAGAATTCACATCCCACCACAGCATCTGAAGGAATTTAATTCAATTAATTAATAAATCTGGAATAAAATAATGATTATGAAACTACCAGATCATCATAAAACTCATCTGTTTCGCTAATATACTTCTGGGTGGTAAATCTGCTATCCTTAGTCGTTCTGGCCTACATGTGACTCCAGACCCATAGTAATGTGGCTGACTCCTAGCTGGCTTCTGAAATAGCCTAGCAACCCACTCAGTGGTTTGATACAACTACAGAAAAATCAAGAAAGAATAGGACAATGGACCTGGCATCAACTTAGGCACCAGAAACTACAAAGGCATACCATGCTCAGTTGACCCCACAAAATCCTCTCTCACTAACATTTGGGACTTGTGCCAAAATTGTCAATAGTAACAGCTTGCCAATCCAAAAATTACCCATTTATCCCTACTCTCCTGTTAGCTAACCAATCCTCTATCTATGCTATGTTACCCTTTGCACCATGAGCTTATTTTGCGTAATAACCTTTGATGTGGTACCTTGTCGAATGCCCTTTGGAAATCCAAATACAAGTGTTGCTTGTTACCTCCTCAAAAAATAATAAATTTGTCAAACATTATTTTCCTTTCACAAAACCACACTGACTCAGCCCGTAGAACATTTTAGAAAATCAGTATACAATTACCTCCTCAATAACAGATTCTAGCATTTTCCCAATGACAGGTGTTCCATTGTTCAATTCCTTTCTTGAGCAGTCTTTTTTGATCCAAACTTCTAGATTGCTTCCCTGATTGTTGTGCGCCAGCTGTGTCTGTCAGCAGTTGTCTGCTTCCACACCCATTGGTCAGTGTTACTCAGAAAGCTGTCTTTTCACGTGGTTTTTGAAGCATTGACAAGGTGCATCTCAGTCTCACTTAGTTCACCATAAAGCACTGCTTTTGGCATTCTAGAATCCTACATGTGGAGGCATGTTCTGCCCAATGCAATTGGCACTGCAAGAGAATAAATTCAATACTGAGTAGATATGCTCTGTTGAGGACTTCATTGTTTGCGATGAGATCCTACCATCTGGTATTCAGTAAGGAGGGATGACATCTTAGAAGGCTCCTCAAATGAAGCAACATAGGTAGAACTTAAAAACAAAAGGAGCAATCACATTGCTGTGGAGTGTACTGTAGGCCCCCAAACAGTCAGAGAGAAATAAAAGAGCAGATATGTAGCAAATTTCAGAGAAGTGTAAAAATAATACAGTAGTAATAGTGGGGGATTTCAACTTCCCCAACATTAACTGGGTTAGTCATAGTGTGATAGGTTTAGAGCAAGCAGAATTCTTAAAATGCATCCATAAGAGCTTTTTAAGCCAGTATGTAGAAGAACCTACAAGAGAGGGGGCAGCCCTGGACTTAATTTTAGGGAATGAAGCCAGGCAAGTGGTAGAGCTATCAGTGGGGGAGCATCTTGGAGATAGTGATCGTAACCAATTAGATTCAAGGTTGTCATGGAAAAGGACAAGGATGGGCCAGAAATCAGAGTTCTAAATTGAGGGAAGGCTGCTTTTAATTAGATCAGATATGATTTGGCCAGAGTGGATTGGGAACAGCTACTTTTAGGTAAATTTGCGTGAGAGGAGTGGGACAGAATTAATCTACACTTGGAGAAGCAGGGATTAATCAAGGACAGTCAGCATGGTTTTGAAGAGGTGACCAGATGTGTAGATGAGGGAAATGCATTTGATGTAGTGTACTTGGACTTCAGCAAGGCTTTTGATAAGGTCCCGCCTGGGAGACTGATAATGAAGGTAAGAGCCCATGGGATCCAAGGCAATTTGGATCCAGAATTGGCCGAGTGTCAGGAAGCAGAGAGTGATGGTCAAGGGGTGTTTTTGTGACTGGATGCCTGTGTCCAGTGGAGTTCCACAGGGATTGGTGTTGGGTCCCTTGCTGTTTGTGGTGTATGTAAACGATTTAAACTTGAATGTAGGAGGGCTGATCAGTAAGTTTGTGGATGACATGAAAATTGGTGGGCTGGTAAAAAGTTAGGAGGATAAACTTAAATTACAGGAGGACATAGACGGACTGCTCAGATGGGCTGATCAGTGACAAATGGAATTTAATCCGGATAAGTGTGAGGTGATGCATTTGGGTAGGACAAACAAGGCATGGGAATACACAATGAATGGTAGGACCCTGGGAAGTACCAAGGATCAGAGGGACCTTGGTGTGCATGTCCACCGGTCCATTAAGGTAGCCGGACAGGTAGATAAGGTGATTAAGAAGGCACTGGAATACTTGCCTTTATTAGTCGAGGCATAAAATATAAGAGCAGGGAGATTATGCTGGAACTGTATAAAATGCTGGATAGGCTACAGCTAGAAGATTATGTGCAGTTCTGGAATCTGCATTATAGGAAGGATGTGATTGCACGAGAGATTTACCAGACTGTTGCCTGGGCTGGAGAGTTTCAGTTAAGAGGAGAGATTGGATAGACTGGAGTAGAGGAGATTGAGGGGGAACATGATTGAGGTGTATAAAATTATGAGGGGCTTAGATAGGGTAGACAGGAAGGAACTTTTCCCCTTGGCGGAGGGATCAATAATCAGGGGGCATAGATTCAAGTAAGGGGCAGGAGATTTAGAGGAGAGGTGAGGAAAAATCCAGAGGGTGGTGGGATTTGGAACTCTCTGCCTGAAAGGGTGGTAGAAGCAGAAACCCTATAACATTTAAGAAGTATTTGGATGCGCACTTGTGATGCCAAGTCATACAAGGCGATGGGCTTAATGCTGGAAAATGGGATTAGAATAGTTAGGTACTTGTTTGATCGGCACAGACTCAATAGGCCGAAGGTCCTTTTTCTGTGCTGTAGACCCCTATGACTCCATTCATAATGGATTTTAGACAGTGTTGATAGAAGTGCCCCAGCAGTTGCATTTGTTTTCTGTACAGAACCCATGATTCTGATTCATAAGAGGGTGGTGATAACTCCTACTCTATATACTCCACTTTTAATAGAGATGTGTAGTGAATAGTTCTGCCAGACACCCTTTGAGAGGTAGCCAAGAAGAACTATTGACCTTAGACAGTTGATTGTCTATCTCCTCGTCAACAGTGGCATCATTCGAGATTATACTACCTAAATAGATAAACTATTCCACTGCATTGAGGTGCTGCTGTCAATGCTGATCTGCAGCAGAATGTAATTTCTTCAAGGCCATGGGTGGTGCAGCACTTTTGTTTTCTTCAGGTTACAGTTAGGCTAAAGGCATTTGCTACCTCAGAGAAACAGATTACCAATGAGTTGCATTGCCTCCATTGTGTGTACATGATGGGCGCAATCATCAGTGAACACAAGCTCCCTGATGAGCTGTTCTGTGGTTTTGGTATGTGCCAGTAGTCACCACAGGTTGAAGAGACCTGTCTGCTTGGAAGCGGATCTATATGCCCTCTGTCAAGCCTGCCTTTGCCTCTTTAAGCATCACATTGAAAAAAAGAGAAAGGATCAATGCCAGAATACATCCTTGTTTAACACCATTCGAGATAGGGAAGCTGTCCTGACAGCTCCATTTTGCTGGACCTGACCTTTCTGGTCTTGGTGCAGTTGACGGAGAATGCAGGGCATCCCAATCAGGACAGTTTTTCCCAAAATCTAGCTGAGCTGACTGAATCGAACATCTTGGTGAGATCTACAGACAAAAGTAGCATATAAGCCCATGTTTTGCTCTCACTGTCCTGGATCTCTCCCAGCACAATAATCAAGTCTGTAGTTCCCTATTAGGTCTGAATCTGCACTGGCTTTCAGGGAAGCTTTCGGCTATTGCCAGAAAAAGTCTATTTAGAAGCACTCTGGCCAAGATTTTGCCCAAAATGGAGAGTAGAGTGATGCCTCTGTAGTCAGACTTCTCCCTCTCGTTTTTGTAGGGCGAGACAATCACTGCATCTCGGAAGGTCCTGCAGCACTGTCCCTATCTCTCAGCATGCTGTAATCAGATTTGTAAGCCCATCAAGGATCACATCTCCTCTCTGTTTATAGGCCTCAGCTTAAATCCCATCTATTCTGGGGGCTTTGTCGTTTTAATTGTGCCATAGCAGTCTTGAGCTCTTCAAGGATTGGTGGTTCACCTAGCTCAGACTTCACTTCCCTCTGGGTGATCTTTGTGATGGATGTTTCCTCCACAAAATAGCCTCTCAAAGTTTTCTGACTCTTGATGCAAGATGGACTCTTTTATCCATGAGCAGGGTTTCTTCCTTTTGAAGATTTTTAGTGGTGCCTGCACCTGGAGGGAATGTCCATATACAGATCTCAAGGCGTGTAGAAGGATCTTATATCTGTATACATTTGCGTCCCCTCAGCGAGAGCTGTCCACCAGTTGTTTTGGATGACTCAGAGGTTGGTTTGCATAGTGTTGCAGTTCCCTAAATGCAGCTTTTTGGTCTGGTTGTCAGGGCATGCAAGTAATCTCATGTCAAGAATGTTTTTTCTAAAGCGGCTGTTGGATTTCCATTTAATTTTCAGCAAATCCATCTTGATTTCTTCTAGTTGGGAAGCCAACCACTTCTGCAGTTGTTTCTTGCAAAGTGGTTTACACCAGTTCTTAGTGCTCTGCTGGGTTATTAGCAGTTCCCGGAATTGGGTCATTGTGGAGTCTAGCTTTAAGGTTTCTCTGGAAAACAATTTTACTTCTGGTAGATAGAATCTATGGAATTGTAGTTTGCTTGTTTGTGGGCCTCGCCTTTTGGATGAAGGTTTGATTCTGAAGGTACCGTTAGCTCCATGCAGCCTGTGATCGGTGTAACAATTGTCAGGAAAGAGAGATAGTTTAAGTTACATGTGTATTTGGGTGTGTGTGTGTGTCAGGAATAAGATATAAATTTGCATTTCTGTATTGTGTGGGTTAAAAGGCTGAAACCGAAGGTTTAATTTCACTTTAAAAAGATGTCTGCATTCTAATGAGATTTTATGACTGTTGAAGGGAAGTTAAAACAAACAAGGTAGAAAAAAAAATCTGCTGTTGCCTAGCAACGTGGGTCCAGAAAAGGAGGCCCCCCCGCACAGACACAGAAAGCAGTTTGAGTTCAGTTGGAAGAAGGTGCCAGGAGAGGTTGGACACAGCAGAGGGAACTGCAGAGGAAGCAGGTTTCCCCCAAAGAAAAGGAAGGAAGGAAGGCCCCAAGACAACCTACTAGTCAAAAGAAAAACAGGCATCTGGAAAAGGTCCTGTTAAGTGAAGTTGGGAGTGAGGAGCAGAGAAAGGCTCCAAACTTAAAGGAAGAAGCTACAGGATGCAAATTTAAAGCAATACAGGCTTGCAAAAAGCCAGAAGATCCAAGGAGACAGCTGATGGTCTGTAACTCTTAACCATGGGCATGTGAAGCAGTGGTGTTTTGTTGGCATGTTTGAGACAGAGTAAATGCGTGGAAGGAAGCTTGAATGTGCATGGCAGTCCAGGAGACTGGAATATCAGAAGCAGAGTTTGAAACTCTGAAGTTTTCATTTACAAATGGAAGGATTTGGCATGATCTGGTCATATGGATGCAAACCTAGGATTTTTAAAAATAGGTCATAAGTTCATAAGGAAGCAGACCTCTTCCAAGAAATCACCTGACCTATACAGTACTTGATAAGGAGCTGTTTGTTTGTATTGAGCTGCAAAGCACTTTAATTAATGAAGTTGTGAGACAAAAAGGCAATCAAATGGAAGAGAGAAAAACAAGCTTAAGTTGTGCGCCTGCTTTTTTTTAAAAGGCAGTCTTGTTGGAGAACAAGCTAAGAAAGGAAGGCTCCCTCTCTACCTTGCCTAAAATGGTGTGTGGTTATCAATCTGCAGCCAGAGAATCCTCATCTGAGTGTAACCGGTCTGCATTAAAACATGCAAAGCTGAGATCAGCTGGTGAGAACTTCCAAGCATCTACTGAGACCAGTGGCCCGTCTGCACACAAGAGAACTCTGGGTCTCACCCTTCCCAGAATCACTTCCAATGTCCAATGTTGTATGCAGCATGACCACTCCCTTCTCTGACTTGCTGAGGGCAAAGCCAGAGGCAGTCTTAGAAATCAATGCACAAGTGCACAGTCCAAATGTGCAGTCCTCTTCTCCCAAGTTCTCAGCAGTAGCACTGAGGAGAATCACCCAAAGTTAGAGGGTCAGCAAACATATCCAGATGTAATAGCATCAGATGGCAACAGAAGTAACTGCAGAAGGCTCTGCTATTATTAAATAATTAAGAGTGAACCAGGTGAGGACAAGTCCACCAACATTGACAACAGAGGAGATTATAGTTGGACAAGGATGATTTGGCGAACTGGATCAATGGTTGCATTGAGTGAGTAAGAAGGGATAATGCAATGTAATAAAAGCAAAATACTACAGATGTTGGAAGCCTGAAATAAAAACAAAGTGCTGGAAATACTCAGCAGGTCTGGCAGCATCTGTGGAGAGAGAGAAACAGAGTTAACGTTTGGAGTCCAATATGACTCTTATTTGGGAGGAATCATGCATCAAGGCCACTGCCACATTGGGTGCTAGTTTTGGTCCTTTTTTAAACTATTTCTCGTTATGATTCGCACTCTGTTGCCTTCAAGCTGGTTCTTGCCTTTCAGTACATGGCATATTTCCAATTTCACAATTCCTGCTGGAGGATAAAGCTCTTCTAACCTATACTCTTTCAACCAACATCCATCACAACGACCTTACAATTTGTAAAATCTTGCTGTGTGCAAAAACCAGCTAACACATCGTCAATGTTACAACACTATTGTTGAATATCAATATTAGCTGTCAAGAGTTGCCCTTATCAGAGGCTTCCATCGCCTACTGTCCACATCCACATTTCTACCTAATGTATACTTCCCTTCTTCTCCACTGGTCGCTCCCTATTTCTTCCCGCTTCTTTGCTGCCGCCATTTCTTTTCAAATCTTCAAATTTGCGGACGGTTTTAGTCGCCACGCGACTCTCCCCCTCCCTCACTCAAACCTAGCTGATGCTATGAGAGCATTGTTCGGCCAGCTGAAATATCTTGTACTCAGAGAATAGCGTTAGTTTGGTATGTTTCTTGATAATTTTTGAAGGAGCTAAACATTAACAATTGAGACCTGATCTCGAAAGCACTGGATAGGTCACGTTATTTGTTTACATGTTACTTTATGATGGCGGGGGGGGGGGGGGGGGGTGGGGGGGGGTGGTCTTTGCCACCTTATATTGTATTTTGTTGGCAATTGCCATTTCTCAGTCTAACCTCAACCTTAAAGATTATAACACCATGAATACAAATGAGCCATGTTGTCAATTGTTTTTGTTTACACACCTGGTGCTGAGCAACCACCCCCCCCCCCCCCCCCGCCAATGACGTTGTAGTCTATTTGGGTCTTTAAGAGTACTGTTAAGGGCACTATAAGGAGACAGGCTGGGACTTTCCAATTGGTCTTCACTTACCTGATGGGGCGAGAGGGGAGTTCAACTGCCTGAAGACAGGCACCCAGCAGCAGGCTGAGGTGCCAAAGTCCAGGTAGGCTTACAAGAGCTCTTCCCTCTCTGGATGCTGCCAACAGTCACTGCATACAAAGATTCCCCACCCCCAAATACACACTGCAATGGCTTGGCAACTTGAGCTATTTTTTTTAAAAGCTGGTTTGAGGATGCGTCCATGTTGCAATGCATTCTCAGTTACTTATCCTGCTGCTCCTCTCAAACTAGAAGATCTCAAATTGACCCTCCAGCTTCAAGACCCTGCCTGCTGCCCTTAATTGGACAGGGAATCTGTCTCCATACCAATTAAGTGGTATCTCTGTGAAAATCTCAGGTCAATGATTGCTTCCCCCGCATAGTTCCAGCTTTCTGTGGTTTGGATAGCATCTTCCCTGGCTCTGATACGTTGGTTTACAATTTTTATCTGGGGTACACGTTCTGTGAATATGCTGCATCTACCTTAGACGTCTTCAGGACCACTGTACTGTCTTCAAAACATCAGAGTGGATGAGGGAGGGATAGGGTGGCCAGAAGAATGTTCAGGGGGTCAGGAGCAGAAGGGAGTGAGACAACACCAACTTGTGTTTATATAGTGCCTTTTCTGTAGAAAAACATCCCAAGACGCTTCACAGGAACATTATCAAATTTGGCACAAAAGGGCATACTAGGATAGGTGACCAAAAGCTTGATTTAAGTGCTGTTTTAAAGGCGAGGATAGAGGTGGAAAGGTTTAGGGCAGAACTCCCAGAGTTTAAAGCCTAGGCAAATGAAGGCATGCTGCCATTAGAGGAGCAATTAAAATCCAGGATGTTCAAGAGGCCAGAACTGGAGGAGCACAGAGACCTCAGAGGGTTGTGAGGCTTGAGGAAATTACAGAAATTGAAATGGGCGAGGTCGTGGAGGAATTTGAAACAAAGATGAGAACTTTAAAATCAAGGCATTGCCAGATTGGAAGGCAATGTTGGCCATCAAGTACAGGATTGATAGGTGAATGGGACTTGGTGCACATTAGGATATAAGCAGCAGAGTATTGGATGAATGCAGGAGCTGAAGATGAGAGGCCATCCAGAGGTGTATTAGAATAGTCAAGTCTAGAGATAACAGAGGCATGGTTGAGGGTTTCAGCAACGGAGCTGAATCTAGCCAGCTGAGCCAGAGTAGGGACACGTTACAGAGGTGGAAGTAGGTTATTTTAGTGATGGAACTAATATTTGGTTAACAGCTCATCTTTGGGTTAAATATGACAGCAAGGTTACAAACAGTCTGGATCAGCCTCAGGCATATGCCATGAAGGAATTGAGTTGTTGGTTACGGAACAGAGTTTGAGGCAGGATTGGAAGACATTGGCTTTGGCCTTCCCAATTTTTAGTTGAAGGAAATTTCTGCTCATCCAGTACTGCATGTCAGACAAGCAGTCCAACAAGTCGGAGAAAATTGAGGGATTGAGGGAGATGGTACTGAGGTAGAGTTGGATGTCAGCAAAAATTTGGAACCTGTCATTCTGTTTTCAGATGATGTCACCAAGGGGTTGCAGGTGGATGAGAAATAGAAGGGGACGAAGGATAGATCCTTGGGGAAAAATAAAGGTGCAAGAGCAGGAAGAGAGGCTGTTGCATGTGATTCTGTTGGTTACAACTAGATAGATAGGAATGGAACCAGGTGAGTCCCACCCAGTTGGACGATGGTATTGGAGGAGGATGGCGTGATTAACTGTGTCATAGCTGCAGATAAGTCAAGAAGGACGAGGAGGGTAAGTTTACATTTGTCACAGTCATGTAGAATGTCCTTTGTGACTTTGATAAGAGCCATTTCGGTACTGTGGCAAAATTGGAAACCTGATTGGAAGGGGAAATATTGGTATGGATTTGGGAGGCGACAATATGACAATGAAAGAGAGATTGCAATTTGCAAGACAAAGGGATCAGGGATGGTTTTTTTTGAGAGGAGGGATGATGATGACACATTTGAAGGGGAGAGAACTGTTAACAATGTCAACTAATATGGGGACCAGGAGGGGAAGTTGGGTGGTCAGCAGTTTAGACAGCAAGAGGTATAAGGAGACAGCAGTGAGAGGGTAGTGTAAGGTGGGAGAAGGGATTGATGCCAATCGAGTATACAAAGTACCACTCTTTAATATAGAATTTATAGCACAGAAACAGATCATTTGGCCTCCTGGCCAGCACCAGTGTTTCTGATCCAACAAGCCTCCTTTCACCTGCTTGATCTCACCCTACCTGCATATTCTCCTGTCCTTTTCTCTCTCATGTGCTTACCTAGCTTCCCTTTGCTAATGACTCGATGGAGCGGACAGGTTTCAACAAGAAACAGATAACTTTATAAGTGAGAGATTTTTAGGTGCTACATGCTCAATCAGGACTCTCGTCAGCAAGCCCCCCCCCCCCCACCTCCGGATTGCCTTCCCTTAGGGCTAATTAGTTGGAGCCTCCCAAAACATCATGTGACCCCGATAGACTGCAGGAGAGGCTATACATTCAATTACTACATTTCTTTCCCCTTTAGTTTTTTTATAATTTCCATTTACAGGGAAACATTGGAATATCCAACAACATATACATATATACAATTTACGGTGATTAAAGATCAAACCTCTGAGGTGCTCTCCTTATATGGCTAGAGAGTTTTAGCTCTACCACTTGAGGTTCCTCAACAGGATCAACAGGATCTGGAATTACAGTACGAGACACATCATTAGAAAGTGGCAGTTCCGGGTTTGACAACTCTACAGAGACATCGTGTCCATTCCAAGTCGATCTGTCACCTCAGGCATTGACAGTTTAATGTTAATCACAAGCGGAATAATTGGTTGTTGGACTGTTTCTCTAGCATGAATATGATCTATGTGATTACGAACGATTCTATCTTCCACTTGTGCTTGGTAAGACAATGAACTAGTCTCTGAGACAATGGTTCCAAAAACCCAACAAAGTCCATTTCTGAAATTTTGCACGAATACCATGTCACCGGCACTGAATGTGTGAGCTTTGCTATGTGTATCGTAGATCAATTTTTGATTGCTCTGATTCTGCTCTACCTTCCCCTCTAACTTTGGAAACGCTAGGCTTAACCGTGTATGTAGGCAGCGTTTCATCAAAATTTCAGACAGTGTTGAATCTATCGTCAAATGTGGCATTGTACGATAACTGAGAAGAAAGCAAAAGTTGGGATTTTAGAGTACCCTATGATAACCTTCTCATATCAGACTTGAAAGTTTGTACAGCTCTCTTGGCTAAACCATTCAATAAGGCATGGTAAGGGGCTGTTTTATTATACCTGATTCCATTCAGATTCATGAATTTCTCAAACTCTGTGCTGGTAAATGCTTTACTGCAGGGGGGAGGATGTGGTAGTGGTATAGTGGTACTGTCACTGGACTGGTAATCCAGAAACCCAGGGTAATTCTCTGGGTACCTAGCTTCAAATCCCACCACAGCAGATGGTGAAATTTGAATTCAATAAATACCTGGAAAACAATGAGACTATTGCTGATTGTTGTCAAGGAAAGGAAACCTGCTGTCCTCACCTGGTCTAGCCTACATGTAATGCCAACTAAACATGAGCAATTAGGGATGAGCAATAAATGCTGGCTGAGCCACATCCTATGTATGCGAAAACAGTGATACAGGTTCTCAATGTTGGCGATTTTACTTTGTATATGTTGGTGATTTTACATTGTTAGAATGTGCATCTACAATCAACAAAAACATAGTACCATAATCAACATGTAGTCTAACCCAGGGTCAACCAGGCCACGGATGCAGGGCAACTTCTGTTGTTGCTGACAATGGAGACAGTGCTTGACCAAAGTCAGTGTCAATGCCTGACCACCAGACATAGCTTCATGCAAGCATTTTCATCTTTGATGTGCTTAGATGCACATTGTGAAGCTCTGTCAAGAGTGGTTCTCTACCTTGGGATGACAACTCTTGATCCCCACATCTTGACAGCTTAATTCTGTATTTCAGGCATGGAATAGTCTCAAATCTTCAGATACAGGCGAATTTGACCATCCTTGCAAAACAATTTCGACAATATTAGATATCCGTTCATCCAATTTCTAATTTGCTTTGCACACATAGGCCAAGAATCCAAGGAGTTCAGTACTAGCTCAACTTCTGTGGAACAGGAGCATGTACAATACTATCTGACCGCATTTGCAATGTGTATGCCAGGACAGTACATAAAAGTATACCGTTGCACCGATAATATCAGAGCCCAACATTGTATACTTGCTAAAAGCAAAAAACTGCGGATGTTGGAAATCCAAAACAAAAATAAAAATATCTGGAAAAATTCAGCAGGTCTGGCAGCATCTGTGTATAGGAACACAGTTAACGTTTCAAGTCCGTATGACTCTTCAACAGAACTAAGTAAAAATAGAAAAGAGGTGAAATATAAGCTGGTTTAAGGGGGTTGGTGGGGTAGAGCTGGATAGAGGGCCGGTGATAGGTGGAGATAGACAAAAGGGCAAAGAGGTGTTGAAGCTGGTGATATGATCTAAGGAATGTGCTAATTAAGGGTAGAAAGCAGGACAAGCAAGGTACAGATAGCCCTAGTGGGGGTGGGCTGGGGTGAAGGGAAGGGATCGAAATAGGCTAAAAGGTAGAGATAAAACAATGGATGGAAATACATTTTTTAAAAAATGGAAATAGGTGGGAAAAGAAAAATCTATATAAATTATTGGAAAAAAAAATGGGGGATCGGAAACGGGGTGGGGATGGAGGAGAGAGTTCATGATCTAAAATTGTTGAACTCAATATTCAGTCCGGAAGGCTGTAAAGTGCCTAGTTGGAAGATGAGGTGCTGTTCCTCCAGTTTGCGTTGAGCTTCACTGGAACATTGCAGCAGGTCAAGGACGGAATGTGAGAGCATCGTGGAGTGTTGAAATGGCAAGCGACAGGGAAGTCTGGGTCATGCTTGCGGACAGACTGAAGGTGTTCTGCAAAGCGATCGCCCAGTCTGCGTTTGGTCTCTCCAGTGAAGAGGAAACCGCATTGGGAGCAATGAATGCAGTAGACTAAATTGAGGCAAGTGCAAGTGAAATGCTGCTTCACTTGAAAGGAGTGTTTGGGCCCTTGGATGGTGAGGAGAGGGGAAGTAAAGGGGCAGGTGTTGCTCCTTCTGTGATTGCATGGGAAAATGTGTGGGAGGGGGTTGAGGTGTAGGGGGTGATGGAGGAGTGGACCAGGGTGTCCTGGAGGGAATGATCCCTGCGGGGTGGGGGGGGGGGTGAAGTGAAGATACGTTTGGTGGTGGCATCATGCTGGAGTTGATGGAAATGGCAGAGGATGATCCTTTGAATGCGGAGGCTGGTGGGGTGATAAGTGAGGACAAGGGGGACCCTATCATGGTTCTGGGAGGGAGGAGAAGGCGTGAGGGTGGATGCACGGGAGATGGGCCGGACATGGTTGAGGATTCTGTCAACCACCGTGGGTGGAAAACCTCAGTTAAGGAAGAAGGAAGACATGTCAGAGGAACTGTTTTTGAAAGTAGCATCATCAGAACAGATGCGACGGAGGCAAAGGAACTAAGAGAATGGGATGGAGTCCTTACAGGAAGTGGGGTGTGAGGAGCTGTAGTCGAGGGAGCTGTGGGAGTCAGTAGGCTTCTAATGAATATTGTTGGACAGTCTACCATCAGAAATTGAGACAGAGAGGTCAAGGAAGGGAAAGGAAGGGAATTGTCAGAGATGGACCATGTGAAAATGATGGAAGGCTGGAAATTGGAAGCAAAAATTAATAAATTTTTCCAGGTCCAGACGAGAGCATGAAGCAGCACCGAAGGAATCATCTATGTACCGGAGAAAGAGTTGTGGGAGGGGGCCGGAGTTTGACTGGAACAAGGAATGTTCCACATACCTCATAAAGAGACAGGCTTAACCGGGGCCCAGGTGGCTTCCTGTATGACACTCCGCTTCCAGTAAGGACCCCATCCCATTCTCTCAATTCCTTCGCCTCGTCGCATCTGTTCTGATGATGCCACTTTCAAAAACAGTTCCTCTAACATGTCTTCCTTCTTCCTTAACTGAGGTTTTCCACCACCGTGGTTGACAGGGCCCTCAACTGTGTCCGGCCCATCTCCCACGCATCTGCCCTCACACATTCCTCTCCCTTCCAGAACCATGATAGGGTCCCCTTGTCCTCACTTATCACCCCACGAGCCTCCGCATTCAAAGGAGCATCCTCTGCCATTTCCGCCAACTCCAGCATGATGCCACCAGCAAACACATCTTCCCTTCACCCCCAGCTGGCAGCATTCCGCAGGGATCGTTCCCTCCGGGACACCCTGGTCCACTCCTCCATCACCCCCTACACCTCAACCCCTTCCCATGGCACCTTCCCATGCAACCGCAGAAGGAGCAACACCTGCCCCTTTACTTCCCCTCTTCTCACCGTCCAAGGGCCCAAACACTCCTTTCAATTGAAGCAGCATTTCACTTGCACTTCCCTCAATTTAGTCTACTGCATTTGTTGCTCCTAATGCGGTTTCCTCTACATTGGAGAGACCAAACGCAGACTGGGTGACCGCTTTGCAGAATACCTTTGGTCTGTCTGCAAGCATGACCCAGACCTCCCTGTCACTTGCCATTTTTACACTCCACCCTGCTCTCAGTCCCACATGTCCGTCCTTGGCCTGCTGCATTGTTCCAGTGAAGCTCAATGCAAATTGGAGGAACAGCACCTCATCTTCCGACTAGGCACTTTACAGCCTTCCGGACTGAATATTGAGTTCAACAATTTTAGATCATGAACTCTCTCCTCCATCCCCACCCCGTTTCCTATCCCTCCTTTTTTTCCCTATAATTTATATAGATTTTTCTTTTCCCACCTATTTCCATTATTTTTAAATGTATTTCCATCCATTGTTTTATCTCTACCTTTTAGCCTATTTCGATCCCTTCCCTTCACACCAGCCCACCCCCACTAGGGCTATCTGTACCTTGCTTGTCCTGCTTTCTACCCTTAATTAGCATATTCCTTAGATAATATCATCACCTTGAACACCTCTTTGCCCTTTTGTCAATGACATCTTTTGGCTATCTCCACCTATCACTGGCCTTCTATCCAGCTCTACCCCCCATTAAACCTGCTTATATTTCAGCTCTTTTCTATTTTTACTTAGTTCTGTTGAAGAGTCATACGGACTTGAAATATTAACTGTGTTCCACTCCGCAGATGCTGCCAGACCTGTTGAATTTTTCCAGGTATTTTTATTGTATTCTTGCTGATGCTATTGGCGGAATGGCCTTATCCTCACTGAATAAACCCATTAATAGTTTCAGGTCAGACTCAATGGTGAGATGTCGTCCATGTAGGTACTAGTGGAATTTCTTCACTCCAAATACCATTGATAAACCTTCCTTTTCTAGCTGGGAATAACCCTTCTCAGCTGTGGAGAGGTTTCTCGAGACATACTCAATGGGCCTTTCAGATCCAATTTCCATTCTATGTGATAACACGGCTCCTGCATCTTAAGGAGAGGTATCACATGTCAAAATCAACTTTTTCGATAGGTCGTAGTGTACCAATAAACACGACAAATGCAGCAGTTTCTTTACTTTCAAAAAGGTTTCTTCCTCCTGTGAATTCCACGACCAATGGTGATTTTTTTTTAAGAACAAGCGTAATGGTGCTAACACAGTTGATAAGTTAGGCAAGAAGTGGCTATAGTAGTTGATCATACCCAGGAAGGATTTGCATTCAGTTACATTGGATGGTGAGGGTACAACTTTTATTGCCCGAACTTTCTCTTCTACCAGATGCAACCCATGGCGTCCACCCTGTGACCCAGGTAAGTAACTTCTGGTGCTTAAAATGTGCATTTTTACTTCTTTAACTGTACGCCAGATTCCATGTATCTTCTTATCACCTCCTCCAGGTTGACAAAGTCTTTGGTCTCGGTTGACCCCGTGATCAGAATATTATCTAGGTTTACTACCGCGCGTGGAAGTCTTTGCAAAGGACTCTCCATTGTTCTCTGGAAGATAGTGCATGCAGACGATACTCCAAAGTATAGGCAAGTGTACTGATAAAGTCTCTTGTGAGTATTAATATTCACATATTCTCTGGACGTGCTATCCAGTTCTAATTGTTGGTCGGCGTGGCTCATATCCAATTTTGTATAGGACTTGTCTCCAACCAGCTTTGCATATAAGTTGTCTATCCTTGGAATGGGATACTTGTCTAGTTTTGCTGCCTTATTTACAGTCAATTTATAGTCCCCACAAATGCGTATGGTTTGGTCAGGCTTAACCACTGGAACAATGGCTGAAGTGTTTCTACTAGGCCTTTTCATGTTTCTGACATGAAAACTAACATAACATCTTCGCCGCTGTGGGTTCAGTTTTCATGCCACACTCAGTGGTACGTTCCTGCCCCACATGCAGATCAACGCCATGTTATGTGTGTTGCAAAGCCTGTGAGGCTCTTGCAGCACTTTCCATGAAGAGGAGGATTTCTAGGGTGCGTTTAAAGTAGATGTCGACCTCAGTGAGTAAATGGCACTGTGTGGCTTTGCCCTGAACTCCTCAAATTAATTGGCCCCACAGCATATAATTTAATGTGTCCCTGAAGTAACAGTGTTCTGTCAGCTGATTAAGGTTCACTACACAGGTTGTGATGGACTCTCCTGAGTCCTTAAATCTGGAATTAAATTTAAAACGCTGCATTATTACGGATGGCTTTGGCTGGAAGTGCGTTTTCATGAGGTCCACTAATTCGTTATAGGACTTAGAATTGGGCGCGCTTGGGGCTGTCAGGTTGCAAATGAGATCGTATGTCTTACCGCCACATCAACACAAAAGGATTGGTTTCTGCTTTTCCTCTGCGATAATTTCGTTCTCTATGAAATAAAATCCGAGGCTCTCTACATACTGCCTCCAGTCTTCCATAGCCATATCATAAGAATCGATCCTGCTGAAGAGTGGCATGACTGGTGGGAATCTTTTTCTTAAGGTTCAATGCACTCATGGTAACAAGGCAAGGTGCAGCATCGGAGCAATTTTACCCTCGTCACCAAATGTAATGACTCGATGGAATGGACAGGTTTCAACAAGAAACTGAGAAACTTTATTACAGAGAGCTTTTTAGGTGTTACATGCTCCATCAGGACTCTCATCAGGAAGCCCCACCCCCTTGGATTGCCCGCACTTAAAGCCCATTGGTTGGAGCCTCCCAGAACATCATGTGACCCCTGATAGACAGCAGGAGAGGGTATACCTTCAATTACTGCACCTTTAAATATACTTATGCTATTTGCTTCTAATAGCAAGTTCCACATTCAAACCACTCCTCAGGTAAAGAAGTTTCTCCAGATTTATTAGCGACTATCTTATATTTATGTTCCTTGTTGGATTTATTAGTGCCTATCTTATATAGGGTCCCTAGTTTTGGACTCTCACAAGTGAAAATATCTTCCCTATGTCCACCCTATTAGACCTGTACATAATTTTAAAGTCCACTAACAGGTCACCCCTCAGATTTGTCTTTTCTAAAATAAAGAGCCCCAGCTTGTTCAGTCTTTTCTGATAGTTATAATCTCCCAGTTCTGGTATCAGCCTAATAAATCTCGATGAAAGATCATTGGCCTGAAGCATTAACTCTGTCTCTCTACACAGATGCTGCTTGATATGCTGAGTATTACCAGTATTTCGTGTTTTTAATTTCCGATTTTATGCATCCACATATTTTGCTTTGTACCTTCTCAAGTGCCTCAATATCATTTTTGTGATATGGAGACCAGAACTGCACAGTACGCTGTATGGTCTAACCAAGATCTGTAACTTTTTAAATAACTTGTGGGGTGGGAAGTTTTTTAAATGAGTGTTAAAGTCATAGCATGGAAAGGCCAGTTCTGGCTGACAGAACCAGAGTTGGATATCTGGCAGATAAAGATCAGACCTAGTGGATCTATGGGGCAAGCCCCAGTCTCCGTTTTTCTGTGCCTGTGATCTCTTTCTGCCCTGATCTTTCCCTTCCTCTTCATTTTCTGAGCATTTGCACACTGATGTGTGTGTCTCACTCTCTGCTCGAGTATATGTCTCTGCCTGTCTGTTGCTGTGACTCAGGCCCATTTGCTTTTGCCCTAGTCTTTGGCTACTTGTCTCTCTCCCTCGTTGATCTTTCCCCCTCTTTTTGATCTGTATCTCTATCTGTCCTTCCTATCTTTGTACTCTCTCCTTGACCATGTTCTGTCTCTTGCTAATCTTACTGTTGTTGTTTCTCCCTTGGATCACTACCATTTCTCCCTCCGCAATCTCTCCATGTTCCCTGATCTTTTCCTTTTCTCTCCTGAAACATGTGCCCTACAGTCTCACTGTCCTCTTACTCTGTCCTAAGTCTCTCCCTCATCTCTCTAATTTTATCTCGCCTTGATCTCTCTCTTCCCCATCCATATCTATTCCCAAAATGGTCTTTGCCCAGATTCTTATTCCTTCCCTGAATTTTGTCCTCTGTTTGTGTCTCTTTCTCCGATGTTATTCTCTCTCTGCTTTCTCACCTTTCCTATGATTTCTTCCATTTGATGTTTGCTTCCAATTTGTCTTTTGACACTTGGGCCTTTGGTCTTATTACTTTGTCCGAAGACATTTGATTGTACAGTTTCACACTGACTCCGCTGCATTCGCAGCAAATGTAGCGATCTGGATTACACTCTTGGGCCTATAGCCTTTATCTTATCCAAGAAGCTTTTTCATACTACTACATCCACTGTCTTTGTTATGCAAATGACAGTTATTTTCTCTCTCAGGCCAATTTTATTCTCATGTCCAAAATTGGTGGGACTGATATACACTTGTAACTGAGTGAGGGATAGGACTTTGAGGACAGTTTGGTGTTTTCCCAGCAAAGACAGGAATAACCAACAGTAGGTAATTTTGAGTGGCATTCATTATGGCTGGGAAAGTAAGAGGGTAGAATTGGTCCTGGTTAGGGTGTGAGTTGATAGTTTTTCTGGTATGGCTCATCACCTATTTTGAAAGTTAAAAAAACAAATAAAACTATATTTAGCTTGTAGGTTGAGATATCTTTTACATTTTAATCAAAAAGGGATGGAAGAAAAATAGACTTGGGCAACTTCAGCAGTGGTTCAAGGTCTGAAACAGTATAGTAAGATTCAAAGCATTTTCAGTTTTTTATGTGTCAAATGCCAACACAGTTGCTTCAGACTGTACTTCATCCTCCTGGTTAGGAATAAAAAAAGCTCATAACCATTGAATTAATTTTGAAATGTAGGCAATGCTGCACACAGCAATCAATTGCAAAAGGCAAGTATCCATTGACAACAAATGAAAACTTAATCTGTTTTGGTGATTTTGGTTGTTAAAATTCACTGATTCTCTTCAGTAATACCCTGGGATATTTTACTTAAACAGGCGAGTACCCTTGCTTTAATGTCTCATCCAACAATTCACCACTATAGCTCACACGAGAACTAGCTTGAAACCAGGAGCAGGGATTGAACGCACAATCTTTTGGTGGGTGAAAAGCTCTCTTTTTAAATCTTTAAAGAAGATTTGAAAGTTCTGATTATTAATGTGTTGTTCTTCAAATTTTTCAAATTCTGTACCAAGATTTTTTCCTAGATTTCTCTACTTCCTTGAGCGGCATGGTTCTATCAGAATCCTCTGGTATCTCCTCAAAGTGCCAAGTTTACCAGCAGATACGAATCCAGACTACAATTATTGGTAGGTTATTTGATTGTGGGTGTTTTATAGTCTAACCCAATCCTATCCATATCCACTGTTTACACTAACACACGCAAGAGCACGTGCACATATCTCCTCACACTTTCCAGAATGAGCAAATGAGCAGCCATTAAGAATGGGAATGTTGACTGATCCTTCCCTTTTATAGTTCATGGCCTCTGAAGCCAATAGTAGCCTAACTATTGTTCTGGCTGAGATCAGCTAATGTACTACAGTGAATGAACCTGGAAACATCTGGTTTGTAAAGTTTAGGACTGCACCTTTACTCATCAGGGAGCTACATTTTAATGAGAGATCCAAAATGAAAACATCTTAAAGTTTTTTTTAATTCATTCGTGGGATGTGGGCATTGATGGCTGCTCCAGCATTTTTTGCCAATCCCTAATTGCCCTTGAGAAGGTGATGGTGAGCTGCCTACTTGAACCACTGCAGTTCATGTGTCATGGGTGCGCCACAGTGCGTAAGGGAGGAAGTTCCAGGTGTTGACCCAGTGATAATGAAGGAATGGCGATATATTTCCAAGTCAGGATGGTGAGTGGCTTAGAGGGGAACTTACAGGTGGTGCTGTTCCCATGTGTCTGCTGCCCTTGTCCTTCTAGATGGTAGTGATTGTGTGTTTGGAAGGTGCTGTCAGGAGGCTTGATGAGTTCCTGCAGTGCATCTTATAGATGTTAAACACTGTTGCCACTGCTTCTCGGGTGGTGGAGGGAGTGAATGTTTGTGAATACGGTGCCAATCAAGCGGACTGCTTTGTCCTGGATGGTGTCAGACTTCTTGAGTTTTGTTGGAACCGCACTTATCCAGACAAGTGGACAGTATTCCATCATACTCCTGACTTGTGCCTTGTAGATGGTGGACAGGCTTTGGGGAGTCAGGAGGTGGGTTACTCGCGGGATTCCTAGCCTCTGACCTGCTCTTGTATCCATAGTATTTATAATGGCTAGTCCAGTTCAGTTTTTGGTCAATGGTAACCCCCCCCAGAATGTTGATAGTGAGTGATTCAGCGATGGTAATGCCATTTAATGTCAAGGGGTGATGGTTAATGTAAATGTATATCTGGTAGTGTGCAATCATTAGGAGTTATCAAACTCAATTATTGCACATTCTAATTTTCTTATCCTGCACAATATTTTGTCCGAGAAACTCACATAATGTGTGAGCTCTGAAGAAGAGTCATACGGACTCGAAACATTAAGTCTGTTTCTCTCTCCACAGATGCTGTCAGACCTGCTGAGTTTTTCCAGGATTTTCTGTTTTTATTTCGCGCAATGTATTTTGGACTATATGCATTTGGAACATCCATTTGGTATGTAATTAGAAAGACTCCTACAGAAGTTTGTTTTAAAGCTTCCCAAAGCTTCCACTGACAGCTGCACTGGATGTTACTGCAAGTAAAATTAAAATGTATGCTTTGACAACCCCTCTCTGACCAGCAGTTTTTCAGCATAAAACATTAGGACAAATTTCTTTGATCCAACCTAAAATCCTGATTTTAACCTGTGTCTGGCAAAAGCGAGGCAAGAGCTGGGGGGTTTAAATAGATGCAAATTATTTACTTCTCCGTTAATGCCCTACTCCTGCTGGAGGCTGATAAACTCATGGATTTCTGAAGGGCTGCGGACTCTGTTGTTAATGTTGAAATTGTGCTGCAACAGAATAACATGCTTTAAGTTGATAATTAAGCATAGCTGTCCCCAACTGGGAAAGGATTAGGGAATCATTGCATGAGTATATAAACCAGTTCATTCAGGCTAGTTTCAGAATCATTCTCCCTGAACATACAACTATTAGAATTAACATCTGTACCCCAAAGCCAATGTCTGGTGACATTATTAGTACACTGATGCAATTTTAATACTGGGATGCTCAAGAACCACAAAGTGTGGTACATTGCCAGGGAAAGCTGCTGGCTGATGTAGCCAGGGCCAGAAGAGATCCAGTAGGGTAAGGTTTTTGACAATTTTAATAGTTTCATTGCAGGACAGGAGGAATTGGAGGACTCCTCCAGGCTCCAAAAGGAAACTTTGGGCCTCTCCTACATGGACTTCCCCTCTCCCTCAACTTTGCTTACCTCCAAACTCGACTAGACCAATGTTCTCCAGGCCAACTTGCTTCCTTAATCCTTCCATAAGCTTGAACATTTAAAGCACTGCTGCTCGTATCCTAAGCTACACCAAGTCTTGTTCACCCACAACCTCTGTGATCTTCATTGGCTGCAGGTCCACCATCATGTCAATTTTAAAACTCTTATCTTTGTGTTCAAAACCGTTTACAGTCCTACCCCTCCCTATCACTACAACCTTTTCTAGCCCTACAATTCTCCAAGAACTCTGTGTTCTTCCAACACTAGCATTTAATACATCCCCCACTTCTTTTACCCCATCATTGGTGGCTGTACCTTCAGCCATCCAGGCTATAAGCTCTGGAATTCCCTCCCCAAACCTCTACACTTCACTAATTCTCCTCCTTTAAAACTCTACATAAATCAAAATTTAATGACCTGGTCTAATATCTCCTTTGGCTCAGTGTCAATTTATGTTTGATCACACTCATGTAAAGTAGTTTTGAATATTTTACTGCATTGAAGATAATATATAAATACATGTATTTTTCCTATTTAACCTTGACAGTGTCCTGAACTATTAGCCTTCGTCTTTCGGTGAAATAGTGTTTACAGTTTTGGTCTTGACAAGGTAGACAGAGGCTGTTTCCCTGGCTGAAGAACCTAGAACACCGGAGCACAGCCTCAGGATAAAGGGTCGATTATTTGGGACTGAGATGAGAAGAAATTTATTCACTCATGAGGATTGTGAATCTTTAGAATTCTATTCTCCAGAGGGTTGTGGATGCTCCATCATTGAGCATAGTCAAGGATGGGTTAAATAGGTTTTTGATCTCTCAGGGAATGAAGGGATATGGGGAATGGATAGGAAAGTAGAGTGAGGCAGAAGATCAGCCATGATCGTATTGAATGGCAGAGCAGGCTCAAGGGACCATATGGTCTACTTCTGCTCCTATTATGCTTTTATTGTCTCTGTACCTAAGAATGGATATTACCCTGAGAGGGTGCAACAAATTGTTCATTGGATCACTTCCTGGGATGAGAGGTCTGTTCCATGATAAGAGATCAAGTAGAATGGGCTATATTCACTGGAATTTAAAAGAATGAGAGGGTCGCTAGGTCAGTGTTATGACCACAGCCAATGTTAATTGCTGTGCACACCAAATTCCACAGTGAAACTTGGCTTATGCGCCATAACCTTTTTTTTGTATTCTGTAAACTAGAAGGTGACATACTGATCTCAGCAGTAAGAAGTCCAGTACTACTTTTGGGATTTTAAAAAATAAAAGTAAAAGCTTTATTAACAAGAATAAAACAAGACTTAAGCACACAAGATTACAGATGCACAGATAAACTTAGTCAAGGCTCTCTACTTGGTCAGACCCACAGGTTACCTTTCAGGCAACAATCCCATCTAGATGTTTCAACTTTTAAAAATCCAGTAATATTACCCAAGGCAAACTGCTGTACCTTCAACAAAGGCACAGCACATGACCTGTGACTCTCTTCCACTCTACTGTGAAAATCCAAACTTTAGAATAAACCTTTTTGTAGCCCAAGGCTTTTCTGGCTTGATTGGGTGGTTGCATCCTCTCTCAGCCACAGCTCCAGCTATAGCTCCAGCTGCTACATCTCACATTTCACAGCTCAATAGCCTGACAGCTCAAACAGCTAAGCTCCCCACAGTAACTCTAAAATACCATTTTCCCTTTCATCTCACATTCCATTGTTTTCACACCTCTTTGAAACTCAACTCCTTCCAAATGTAAGATCCTTCATGTTTCCATCTTGTCTTTGCTTTCAGGTCAATAAAATGTAATATCCCCCTACTATTTACCTATGGAACTCCTGCAAGATACAAACATGTCTCTTGTTACCTCTGACTCCCCTTTGATATTCAAACAAACTCTCCACTTATCTAAAAATGCAAATGTTAGATCTAACCTATTCACTTGTACCTCAAACTTAACACCTCTATCCTTTTAATGTTGAACACCCCCCAGACAACCTGTCCCCTATTAATCTCTGCCCAGCTTAATTAAATCATATATAGACACACACAGGCACCCACAGCCTTTTCACAGAATAACACAATATTCTCCAAAAATATATAAAAAATAACATCCATTTCTCACAGACAGCAAATCCCTATGAAATCCCAAGGAAACTAATATTGATTCAAGGACAGGGACTCCCCAAAATTAAGATTAATGAAATAAATAATGGCACTTTGAGTGACAAACCCCCAGAACAAGATGTTTTCTACACCAGGATTTTAAAGGAAGAATAAAACTGAAAGGACAAGCCAACACTGAATCAGACACCGGAAATGACAATGGTATACTCTACCCAGTCGAACCTACAAAGTCCTCTTCACTAACATCTTGGTTATGTGCCAAAATTGAGACAACAGACCAACAGACTAGTCAAGAAACAGCCTGATAGTTATACTTACCAAATAATACCTTACAGCCAATGTCCCAAATTCCTCCATCACCATCCCTGTGCATGTCCTGTCCCACGCAGTTCTTGTGGAGACAAAGTTGAAAGATATCCTCCAACATGTCATGTGGCACTATCAATGTGCTACATGAGAGAGATTTTCAACAGATCTAGCAGCTCAAAACTGGGCACCCATGTGGTGCTGTAGCCCAGTGGCAGCAATGACATTGTACTCAAGCACAATCTGTAACCTCATGGGCTACATATCCCTCACCCTACCATTACCATCAAGCCATTGGATCAACCCTGGTTTAATGAGGACTGTAGAAGCAGCAGCAGACATACCTTAAAATGAGGTGCCAACCTGTTGAAGATAAAACACAGGACTGCATGCATGCTAAGCAACAGAAGCAGCATGAGATAGAAAGAGCAAAAGTATTTCATAACCAACAGATCAGATCAAAGATCTGCACTTCTCCACATCAAGTCATGAATGGTGGTGGAAATTAAAAAAACCGGTGGAGGCTTCACAATCATCCCTATCTCAAGTGATAGTGAACCCAGCACAAAAGACAAGGCTAAGCATTTGCATCCATGTTTGCCCAAAAATGCTGAGTGAATGATCCATCTTAGCCTACTCCTGAAGCCCTCATAATCACAGATACCAATCTTCAGCCAATTTGATTCACTCCACATGATCAAGAAATGGCTGAAAGCACTGGATCAGCAAAGCTTATGGGCCCTGACAGCATCCCAGCTGTAATACTGAAGACTTGTGCTCTAGAACCAGCTGTTCCAGTACAGCTACAAGACAGGCATCTACCTCATAATGTGGAAAATTCCCCAGCCTTATCCTGTCCAGAGAAAGCAGGACAAATCAAATCCATTCCATTACTTACCCATCAGTCTATTCTCAATCATCAGAAAAGTGATAGAAAGTGTTTTTTTTAACTTATTCATGGGATGTGGGCATCACTGGCTAGGCCAGCATTTATTGCCCATCCCTAGTTGCCCTTGAGAAGGTGGTGGTGAACTGCCTTTTTGAACCGCTGCAAGTCCATCTGGTGTTGGTACACCCACAGTGCTGTTAGGGAGGCAACTCCTGGAGTTTGACCCAAAGACAGTGAAGGAACGTTGATATATTTCCAAGTCAGGATGGTGAGTGACTTGGAGAGGAACTTCCCATGTGTCTGCTGCCCTTGTCCTTCTAGGTGCTGGTGATCGTGGGTTTGGAAGGTGTTGTCAGGAGTCTTAAAGAGTTTCTGAAGTGCATCTTGTAGATGGCACACACTGCTGCCACTGAGCGTCAGTGGTGGAGGGAGTGAACATTTATGGTATTGGATGCAGTGCCAAACAAGCAGGCTGCTTTGTCCTGGATGGTGTCAGGCTTCTTGAATGTTGTTGGAGCTGCACTCATCCAGGCAAGTGGAGAGTATTCCATCACACTCCTGACTTGTGCCTTGGTGGACAGGCTTTGGGGGTCAGGAGGTGAGTTACTTGCCGCAGGATTCCTAGCCCCTGACCTGTTCTTGTAGCTACAGTATTTATATGGCTAGCCCAGTTCAGTTCCTGGTTAATGGTAACCCTCTGGATGTTGATAGTTGGGGATTCAGTGATGGTAATGCCATTGAATGTCAAGGGGTGATGACCCCAACCAGTAGAGAATTTTCGCCCTGATTCTTGTAGACTCCAGTTTTGCTAGGCTCCTTGGTGCCGCACTCGGTTAATGGTCCACGTTTGAACATCAGTGAGCAGGTTATTGCTGAGCAAATAGCAATATCTTGTTTACTGATGCTCAGTTTGGGTTTCGTCAGGGCCACTCAGCTTCTGTCGTCTTTAGAGCCTTGGTTCAAACATGGATAAAGAGCTGAACTCTAGAGGTGAGATGAGAGTGACTGCCCTTCACATCAAGGCAGCATCTAACCAAGTCTGGCATCAAGGAGCCCTGTTGACAGTTCTAGCAAGTGGCACTTGCTCAGTAACAACCTGTTCAGAGATGCTCAGTTTGGGTTCTGCCTGCGCCACTTGGCTCCAGACCCCTTTAGAGCTTTGGCCTAAATATGAACAAAAGAGTTGAACTCCAGAGGTGAGGTGAGAGTGGCTGCCTTTGACACCAAGGCACAATTTGACCGAGCGTGACATCTAGGAGCCTGAGCAAGGCTGAAGTCAATTGGAATTTGGAGGGAAACTCTCCACTCTTTGGAATCATGCATAACACAAAGGAAGTGGGCTGTGGTTGTTTGGGACCAATCATCTCAGCTTCAGGACATCACTGCAGGAGCTCCTCAGGGTAGTTTCCTAGGCCCAACCATCTTCAGGTGCTTCCTCAATGACCCTCCCTCCATCATAAGATCGGGTCTGGGGGTGTGCGCTGATGATTGAACAGAGTTCAGTACTGCTCCCAACTCCATAGATACTGAAGCAGTCTATGCCCATCGAGTCTACACCAACATGTGGGAAACACCTGACCTACCCACCTAATCCCATTTACCAGCACTTGGCCCATAGCCTTGAATGTTATGACATGCCAAGTGCTCATCCAGGTACTTTTTAAAGTATGTGAGACAATCCACCTCCACCACTCTCCCAGGCAGCGCACTCCAGAATGTCACCACCCTCTGGGCAAAAATGTTTTTCCTCACATCCCCCATAAACCTTCTGCCCCTCACTTTGAACTTATGCCCCCTTGTGACTGAACCTTCAACTAAGGGGAACAGCTGCTCCCTATCCACCCTGTCCATGCCCCTCATAAGCTTGTACACCTTGATCAGGTCGCCCCTCAGTCTTCTCTGCTCCAATGAAAACAACCCAAGTCTATCCAACCTCTCTTCATAACTTAAATGTTTCATCCGAGGCAACATCTTGGTGAATCTTCTCTGCACCCCCTCCAGTGCAATCACATCCTTCCTATAACGTAGCTACCAGAACTGCACACAGTACTCCAGCTGTGGCCTCACCAAGGTTCTATACAACTCCACACACAGGAACACACACACACACATACACACACACACACACACACTGCAATACCATCACCAACTGTACACACACACACTGCAATATCAACTTTAATCACACACACACTGCATACCAACACTGACCCCACACACACGCACACACACACACACACACACACAAACACTGCAATACCATCACCGACTGCACACACATACACTGCAATACCAACACTGACCCCACATACACACACACACTGCATACCGACATTGACCACTCAAGCACACACTGCACTACAAACACTGACCGCATACACACATGCACACACAAACACACATGCAAACACCCACACACACACAGAATGCACTACCAACACTGACCACACACACACTGCACAACCAATACTGATTGCACACATACATACAAACGCAGACATATATTACACTACTACACTGACCACACACACACACACACCCCCACACGCACACTGGAATTCCATTACTGACTGCACACACACACACTGCAATACCAACACTAACTGCACACCCACATACACAGTGCACTCCCAACACTGACCCCACACACACTCACAGATACATACACACGCACCTCCACCGCATATCAACACTGACCCCACAAACACACACGCACTTCATACCAATACTGACCACACATGCACACACTGCACTACAAACACTGACCACACACACACACACACACACACACACACATGTCAACAGTGACCCCACAAACACACAAACACCACAATACTAACACTGACCACACACACACACACATACACACACACACTGCACAGCCAACATTGACCACACACACACACACATACACACACTGCAATACTAACACTGACCACATACACACACACACTGCATGACCAACATTGACCAAACACACACATATACACACAGCACTATGAACACTGACCACACACACACACATGGTAATACCATCACCAACTGCATACACACATACACACACTGCACTATGAACACTGACCACACACACACAAACATACACAGCAATATCATCACCAACTGCAAACACACACACTGCATTACCAACACTGTCCCCACATACACACACACATACACTCAAACACTGCATTTCAACACTGACCCCACAAACGCACACATACATTGCAATACTAACACAGACCACATACACACACATGCACACACACACAATGCACTACCAACACTGACCACACACACACTGCAGTACCAATACTGACCGCACACACACACGCACGCACACAGACATTACACTACCAACACTGACTGCACACACACATACACACACTGCACTATGAACACTGACCACACACACACAAACACACACAGCTATATCATCACCAACTGCAAACACACACACTGCAATACCAACACTCACCACATATGCACACACTGCAGTACAAACACTGACTGCATATACACACATACACACACAAACAAACACACACACAATGCGCTACCAACATTGACCACACACACACTGCATGACCAACACTGACCGCACACACGCATACACACACGTACACACACTGCACTTTGAACATTGACCACATACACACACAAATACACAGACACACACTGCAATACCATCACCCACAGCAAACACACACACCTCCACCAACTCTAACCACACACACACACATACACACATTGCACTATGAACATTGACCACACACATACACAAACACACACTGTAATACCATCACCAACTGCAAACACACATACTGCAATACCAACACTAACTGCATACACACATACACACACTGCATATCAACACTGACCACCCCCACTGACATCCACACACGCACACACACACACACACCACAGTACCAACCCTGACCACACATGCACACACTGCACTACAAACACTGACCACATACATACACATACAATGCACTACCAACACTGACTGCACACACGTGCAAGTACACACACAATGCACTATCAACACTGTCCGCACACACACACAAACACACACACACACACATGCGCACACACACAATGCACTACCAACATTGGCCACACACACACCCACACACACACTAAATACCATCACCGACTGCAAACATACAAACTGCAATACCAACACAGATTGCACACACATACTGCAATATCAACACTAACTGTGCTCATACACTCACACACACTGCACTATCAACACTGACCCCACACACACATATACACTCACACTGCATACCAATACTGACCCTAAACACACACACTGCACTGCAAACACTGACTGCACATACACACACATACACAGTCTGCACTACCAACACTGACCACACACGCACACACTGTACTACAAACACTGACCACATACATGCACACACAATGCACTACCAACACTAAATGCACACACACACACACACACATACATACATTGCACTATGAACATTGACCACACACACACATACACTGCACAATGAACATTGACCACACACACACAAACAAATACTGCAATATCATCACCAACTACAAAAACACACACTGCAATACCAACACAAACCGCACACACACATGCACACACTACATATCAACACTGACCCCACAAACACACACACACACACTCACTGCAATACTAACACTAACTGTATACACACACGTGCACAAACACACACTGCAATATCATCATCGACTGCAAACATACACACTGTAATACCAACACAGATTGCACTCACACACACTGCACTATCAACACTGACCCCACACACACTGCATACCAATACCTACCCTAAACACACACTGCACTACAAACACTGATCCCACACACACACACACATACTGCATACCAATTCTGACCCTAAGCACACACACTGCACTACAAACACTGACCGCATATGCACACTGTCAAACACAATAACACAGAATGCACTACCAACACTGACCGCACACACACATACAAATGCAGACACACATTGCACTACCAACACTGACCACATGCACACCCTCACACACACTGCAATACCATCACCAACTACAAACGTGCATACTGCAATACCAACACTAACTGCACACCCACATACACACACTGCACTATCAACACTGACCCCACACGCACCACCAACACTGACCACACACACACACACACACACACTGCTATACCAATATTGAATGCACAGAAACACACTTCACTACCAACACTGACCACATGCACACAGACTGCACTGCCAACACGAACACACACACTCACAATGCACTACCAATACTGACTGTGCACACACATTCAATCTACTACCAACATAAACCAGACACAGACATGTAGGCAGGCACTGCAATACCAACACTGACCATGCCCACACTCACACACACACATGCACACACACGAACACACTACAATACCAACACTGACCATGCTCACTTACACACTTCAATACCAACATTGACTGCACTCACACACACACTGCACGACCAACATAGATACTCACACTACACCACCAACACTGACCACACACACACTGCACTACCACCACAGACCATGCACACTCTCATTCTGCACTAACAACAATGAGCACACACACTGCACTCCCAACACTGACTGCTCACACACACGAATTGCAATACTAACACTGACTACACATACACACTGCACTACCAACACTGGCTACACACATACACACTACAGTACTAACACTGGCCACACAAACACACGGATACTGCAGTACTAATACTAACCACGCATGCAATATCAATGCATGAGTAACACTGACCATGCACACACTCACACTGCACTACCAACACTGACGGCAAACGTACACAGACACTGTGCTATCAATACTGACTGCACATACATGCACACACACTGCACTACCAACAATGCTCGCTCACACATACAATGCATTACCAACACTGACTATATATACACACACACACACACACATGCTGCAATACCAAAACTGACTGTGCACACTCTCACAATGCACTGCCAACACTGACCGTGCACACACCCACACACATACGCACACACCCACACACACACATGTACACATTACATATCAACACTGACCCCACAAAAACATACACACACACTGCAATACTAACACTGATCACACAAACTCTGCACAACCATCGCTAACCACACACATTCACACACACAGTCACACTGCACTACCAACACTGACCGTGCACACACACACACACACACATATACACACACTGCATATCAACACTGCCCCACAAACACACACGCACAAACACTGACCGCGCACACACACACTGCACCACCAACACTTATTACACACACACATACACACACTGATCACGCACACAATGCAATACCTACACTGATCACACACACTGAATGATCAATACTGACCGCACACACACCCACTTCGCTACCAACAATAACCGCGCACACATACGCTGCACCACAAATGCTGATTGCACGGACACACACTGCTCTACCAACACTGACCACATACACGCACTGCAATACCAACAGACTGCACACACACGCTGCAATACCAACACTAACTGCGCACACACACACACACACACACTGCATTACCAACTCTGACTCCAGACACACACACACACACACACACACACCGACTGCACTACCAACACTGTGCGCACATACAAAATCACTCACTGCAGTACCAACACTGTTGCACATATGTATGATGCATTACCAACACTGACTGCACACACACACACCCACAGCCTGCACTACCAGCATAGACCCCACACACACACACACAGACTGCACTACCAACGCTGTGCGCACATACATAAATACACACTGTACTACCAACACTGACCACACACACACGCTGCAAAACCAACACTAACCGCGCACACACACACACAGACTGCACTACCAACACTGTGCGCACATACACAAACACACAGTGCACTACCAACACTGATCGCACACAAACTCACACTGCAATACCAACACTGACCACACACACACACCCACAGACTGCACTACCAGCATAGACCCCACCCACACACACACACACAGACTGCACTACCAACACTGTGCGCACACACACGCTGCAATACCAACACTGACCGTGCACACTTTCACAATGTGCTACCAACACTGATCACATGCGCACACTGCAATATTAACTGTCACTGGGCACACACGCACTGCACTACCAACACTGATCATGCACACACACACACACACACACACTGCACTGCTAACACTGATCACACATACACACTGCATGACCAACACTGACGGCACACACACACATTCTGCAACACCATCACTGACTGCAAACACACACGCTGCAATACCAACACTAGCCGCACACACATACACACACATACACACTGCATACCAACACTGACCACACACGCATGCACTGTGCTACAAACACTGACCACATATATACCCACTAACACACACACAAACACACACACACATGTACACACACAGAATGCACTACCAGCACTGACCGCACACACACAAACTGTACGACCAGCACTGATCTCATGTACATGCTCTGCATTACCAATGCTGACCATACACATTCACGCACACAGTCTCACTGCAATACCAGCAATGACTGCACACACGCTGTACTACCATAACTGACCGCGCACACATACGCTGCAATGCCAACACTGACCCCA